>NW_011362053.1:0-2892 GCF_000735185.1 Notothenia coriiceps
CCCCAAATTCTGGAAGCGACTCTTCTTCACAATGCTGTTAAGGCTGCGGTCATCTCTCTTGGTTGTGCAGCGTTTCCTGCCACATTTCCCCCTTCCAACAGACTTTTTGTGGATGTGCTTTGAAACTGCACTCTGTGAACAGCTTGCTCTTTGAGAAATTTCTTTTTGTGTCTTACCCTCCTGATGGAGGGTGTCAATGACGGTCCTCTGGACAGCAGTCAGATCAGCAGTCTTCCCCATACTTGTGATTTAGTTTACTGAACCAAGCTGAGTGTTTTTCAAGGCTCAGGAAACCCTTGCAGGTGTTTCGAGTTAATTAGACGATTCAAGTGATTCGTTGAACACCCTACTAGTATACTTTTTCATGATATTCTAATATTTAGAGATAGGATATTTGAGTTTTCTTAAGCTGTATGCCATAATCAGCAATATTAAAATAATAAAAGGCTTGCAATATTTCAGTTGATTTGTAATGAATCCAGAATGTATGACATTTTTTTTTTTTTTTTTTTTTTTTTTTTTTTTTTTTTTTAAATTGCATTACAGAAAATAAAGAACTTTATCACAATATTCTAATTTTCTGAGACAGTCCTGTATGTACCATTACAAAACTGCAAAAGTGACATGGAGACCTGGAGCTGGACACAATGCACAGTTGCATTTTTATTTCTGATATTAAAATGCACCACAAAGAATTTCTGTTTAAAGTGTGCGAGTGTGTTTACCTGAATCCCAGCATGGCTGCACAGGTAGAAGTCGAACTCGGACGGGTGTGTGATGGTGCTGTCCACCGTGGTGCCTGCTGGGACGTTACCGCTCTTCCCCACCTGCAGCAGAGGATCAATCAGATTGCATTTAAGATTTTGCAAAACAATAGTTGTACAATAGGAAAAACTATTTAAAACCACACATGTAAGTAAACTCCTACTGACCCTCTCAGCTTTGTCAGAGCAGAAGAGACGGGTGTGGTGACGTTTCTGAACAACGATGTATGTGATGCCCGGCCTGTAGTCCTCTTCCAGACTGATGCAGGCCTTCCTGATGGCTATCAGCTCCGGCCACGCCACCTGAAATAGAAAAAAGTCACACAATTGAAAATGATCCAATGCCACATGTGTTGCAAGATTAGTATTGCATATCATTTTTCTGTTGCATTTTGTTTGTTTAATTTGAACTCAAGCAGGGTGTCAGATGGGATACACTTTATTTATCCTATGACCAAGTGAGTAGGACGAGTGCAAATATAAGAAATATGATAAAAATACAAAAAAAACTAAAAAGGTTAAAATACAAAATACATGGTTTTGACAGCCCCCTCTAACAATGACTCACAGCTGCTATTTCTGCCTTGAACACACTTTGGACTACAAAAATATGGTTGAAAACATCTGGAGAAGCTTAAAGTAAATACTGCAAAGCTCTCACCTGTTTCATCTGTCCCTCAGACACACCGCCCCGGTAATAGATGATGCGTGTGGGCTTGAAGCGCGTGGACTTGTAGAACTGGATGAGCAGCTCTCGCACCATGTTGGTCAGATCCTGGATCACTTCCTGACTGAAGAGCTGCTCCTGATGAGTCGGAGGCGGAGGGCACTGTGGGAGTTCAAGTTTGAGAAGTGTTACCGACTGAAGGGGGTTTGGACCATGCCAAAGTGAGGCATTTAAACTTGGATACACTGGAATGATTGAGAAAGAGTCAATAAGAGCACCGATACGCACCGCTGATACTTGGGATATGTCTTGTCTCGACGTCTGGACTCGCACCGTGGCGCAGTATCGGCTGGGGTGGCCGTCCATGCTGCCCACCACCGCCGCGATGGAAGGCTTCTTCCCGTCGCCTGCTGGAGGATGTGTGACGTCTGCGCCAAGGAAGATGACCGGCTGCTGGAACACAGAGGGCCTGACCGAGGACAGGACACAAGAGAAGAAGAGAAACAGTTACAGAGCTGTACATTGTATTTTTTATTTAATTTCTGAACCATGGACATTAAGAACGTGGAGAATAGTGTGAGAAAATGGATTACAAATATGATATGTTATATTTATTCAGTCAGACTAAATAAAAGCAAGAACTTCTACATCTTTATGAAATGTTATTACTACTTGGATTCCCCTTCGCCACGTGATTACCAGAAGACTGTAGACATCTGACCAAACTACAATTCATATTTGTATTACTGGCTGCTGTTAGACAGTTCAACTTCTGTCATAAATCTGTAAATAACAGTGTAATATATACTACCATTTTGAAATACTATCACCTGGCTGCTATCACACTGTTTTATACATGCTACACTTCTTGTTGGTCTTTTTAAAGAATACCACCACTGGTATCGGAGGTTTATTTCGTCAATTTTTATTTCTGTAACTTCTATTTTCTATCTTTAATATTTTATGCATGATTCTTAATTGATATTAAGTTATTTTTGGGTCTTTACTTTCGCTGTAACAATTAGACCCTCCAGAAAAACACGATTCTGCGATCGCAGAATTTACCGCATAATCAGCCAAATGGCGCAGATTTTTAAAAAGCCGCATATTTATGAAAAGGCCGCATAATCCCCGCATTTTTCCACACAAAGTTGAGAAAAAAAAAAAGTTAACTCGTCTTGACGTGACGTCATCAGCTCGCGCATCACAGAATGTAAACAACACTGTATAGAGCTCATTTACCAACGAACATTTCTACTAAAGACCGGGCAAAAAGTGGGGGGAAACTATTCTGCACCCCGTGCAACTGTGTGTTGCAGCATAAGAGAAAATCGACGGTGGCGACCCACTTTGATTCATTCAAACATTCGAAAATGCTTTCTGCTGCTGCGGACAAGAAAGCCATTCAACTCCCGTTCACCGAGGGATCAACCTCCAAAACCCTTTCGAGGGCTACAAGAA
>NW_011362054.1:0-25028 GCF_000735185.1 Notothenia coriiceps
CCAGTAGGTGAAACTAGGCTACTAGCTAAAGTACAGATGCAACTAGATGAGCTGTTAACTCTCACTCTGACTTCTTTTTTTTAAACACACGCATTTTTCCCACCCGCATTCCGCGAAGACCCGCCCTACTGTGCCTCTGATTCGCAGACTGTTGGTGGGGGGAAAAAACGCTGACGGGATGCTGAATGTGATTGGACCAATGCGTTGACAGACACACACATACAGTGGAACAGTCGGACATGCAGAGCGCTGTTTGTAGTGGACATAGCGGAACATTTAGACTCGTTGCGTTGTGGCGATGTCTCGCAGATAACACATATGAAAAGTATAATTTGCTCAGAGTCCAGAGACAGTTGTGGTTCGGTCCGGATCCGGACCGGAGTCCGGACTTTGAGGATGCCTGCTCTACGTGGTGTATTTATGTGAGTAATCGGGTGACTGAGATGGAACATCAGGAACACCACGTCCCATGCCCACTCTAAATAAAATGGTTTGTTCCATCAAACATCTACTGCGTTGAATCCCATTAGATTTAACCTCTTCTGTGTCGTCAACAAGCAACCTTGACCTTGTGGGTTCACATCCCTAACGCCCCCAGGACCATATACTAAAAATACACCAAGTCACTCTCCAGGGTGTTTTTGGGTATATACAGGAAAGTTAAGTGGCTCTTATTGGGACGTTCACAAAGATTATCTCTAATGAATGTGTGCCTGATTCCATGGATTATTCCTTTTTAATCTCTCCTGGACTAAAACACGTTGTAAGTGTTTGGAGCTTTTCCATTGAAGGTCTGATTTAAATTGAAAGGCTTGCAGTAATCTGTGTCAGGAAAGTTGCCATGCAGTGGCAGAAAGTATCAGTGTTGTAATAGAGTGAACACAAAGTATGACTTTAAAGATTTATTTGAGGATAGTGTTGCTATAGAAGACTGATGCAAGAGGAGAGAGTCAGGGATGGATGGGACACACATGAATGGTTGTGATCTCTCAAAAAAACCTCAGTAGATTGTGTTGCATTTAGCTCTGTGAGCCCTTTGTGACACAGTTGGAAATGATGTTTTCCAATTGGGTCATTCAGGGATGGACATTTTACAGGACTGTGTTCAATGGACTGCTGTGCCTATTATTCTCTCTAGCCAACATTTGAATAGGTCATGATTAGGATAGGGCAGCCAAATCCTGTGCGAAGTCCTTGTGCCCAAAACTCCTGAAGTTGATCCCTAAGGTCATCTGTGTATTTTTGTTTACATGGGACATAAAAGCAGCTGGCAGTGAATCAGTCATCAGATTGTACTGGCCCTTTATGGCTGATTTCCGACCCGGCCTTTTCCTGTTCATTGTTCATTTTAGATCATTCTACAACATTAACTTTCTGTTGAATTAAGTGCCGATTAAGTCAATTGCCTGAAGCATTCTGTTGCACTGTAACGTGAAATTGTAGGTGTGCAAAGTCCTCTTGGGAGAAAAAAGTAATGCTAATGCATCTTTTACTTACTTATAGCTGATATGGCACATTATAGCATAATCTAGAAGTGTGTAGTAGCCCAAAACAGTTTATGATTAACATGTATATGTGTCTTTGTGTGAAGGAAGGACACTTGTGGTTTGTCCAAATATATGTGTGTATCTGCGTCGGTGGATGACTGTACCCTTTCACGAGAATGACTAACCATTCAATTATATATAGATATTTTCTAGTTATTTTAATCTGTAAGTGGGAAGGTATCTATTTATTTTTCATTTTTCTCCTCCCAGCCATCATGCATGTGTGTCTTTTGAGCTGAATGTTCTCATGGACATTGTTGTGACTTTTAGTCTTGCCTCAATGAGATGTGCTGGTTTTAGATTTGTTTTTGTGTCCTTTTAGAGTATTGGACAAGCCCACAGCTTCCTTTTTCCTGTATTTCTGTTGTTGTTTTTTTGGCATAGACTGGTTTTTTGTATAACTCTGTGTAGGCTACTGGTGGACAAAGCTTTATACATGTGGAGAGACCGACTTGTCCTGTGTGTTGATGAGTACTGATGTATCACAATATCTTTATTTTGATTTATTTGTATTATATATTTATTTTTCAGTTGTAAGATAAACACAGACATTGCACAGAAAACTTGAAAAATTGATAACAGAAAAAACAACAAAACACCCAACAACAAGCAACTAAACAAGACATAACGGGGGGGGGGAATGCAAGGATGACTTCCTAAGACAGCAATAGTTACGTACACAGGACATTACATACGTATGTATAACAATATCGACAATAATTTGTGAGGTGAAGACCGCTAAATATTTGGCAATGTCAAATCAGTTTTGTTAATCCATTGATGTAGCATAAAGCCTCATTCTTGTTTCTATGGTTACTTGCAGCCTTATCAATACTGAGCAATGGTTTAACTTTACACCAATGTCTCTAGACAGTGTATTCATCTTTCACTCAAACCGTATATTTCGTTTTTGCTATCTTCCCAATTTTTTTGTTATGGGTTATCAGAACACTGCATCTTAACACAATGTATTAACCAAGGAAAATATGCATTGATTTACAGTTTCACTAGTTTACATTGCCATACCTAAACGTGAACTAGATATGGACATGCAATCAGACTGTCTTACACTCACTTTATTCAGAACATGTGTTCAATACAGGAAATCCCCCCCCCTCCCGCNCCCAAGAAAAAGCAGATAATCTGAATGGATTTTGGATAGATTTCGTAGAAGAAACTTAACCACCAAATCCCAGTGTCCCAAAAACACTGTTGGCCTACATATGGATTTAAAGACTAAGCGTGTTTAGAGTAGTTGGACTGTTCCCCAGATATCCTCTTGCTCTCAGTCCAAGATAATCTGCCTGTTCAGTCAGGGTGATTCTGATCTCTTGCTGCACTGATAACATGTAGAGTGGCAAATTGGATCAAAACGATTTGCAGTCCTTGTTTTGCTGGTTGAAAGTAGATGATTATTTCACTATGGAAAGAGAAAGGGAGCAAAAGAGTGAGTGAAGGATGGAGAGCCCTCTCCTCTCATCTCCTGTCGTTTATTGCTCCTCTCCTCCCTTCCTATTTCCTCTCATTTCCTCTTTGCTTCCCCCCTTTCCTCTCCTCCCTTTCCCCATATGTTTCTGTTCAGTTTCATTCAGCTGTGAACTCGGTCTCTCATCTCTACCCATACGGAGCTCACTGTGTGGTTCCTATTGAATTGGGCTTTGAATGCTAACCATGTGCACTGCGGGTAGACAAGCAGGCAGGCATGCTCACACACACACGCACACATACACACACACACACACACACACACACACACACACACACACACACACACACACACACACACACACACACACACACACACACACACACACACACACACACACACACACACACACACACACACACACACACACACACACACACGCACACACGCATACACACTTCTAAGCAGTGGAGGAAGTGGTTTTCTCTGGAGTTCATTGGATTTTGTTTTTTTTGGTTCTCCCCTGCAGAGGCCAGGGTGGGGAAGACAAAACTCTATATGGTGAGTTTGTGGATGTGGTCGTAAGTGTGTGTTCGGGTGAATTGTATTTACTCAGTCTCTCTCTTTCCATTTCCCTCTCTTGTTTTTAAGTTGTTCTTTTATCTCTCCATTTATCTCTTTTCCTCTGTCCTGTTATATCTTGGTAGGGCATTTACACATCTATTTTTAATTAATAATTTGTAATTAAGCCATATGTACAAACCTGTCGGCAGTGAAACGCACAATGAGCAAAATGGGTGCAATAAAAAAATAAAAAAAGCGGCAGTAAAAAACAGACATGAAGATTGAGGACAGAAATTGGTTGACCCATATAAAGTATTCAGCTAAAAGGAAAGCTACATTTCCATATCATTTTCATTTCATGTGTGTTCAACATCATCTCTAAAGCCCCTGTCACACTGTCCCGAAATTGACACCTGATGGACACACGATTAAGGAAATGTTCAAATTCGGCTCTGATCGTAACAACATCGGGCCATTCGTGAGGGCATCTTAAGCCATCGTATGACCGCCGGTGGAATTTATCAGGCTCCGGCAGCAACTTCGGGAGCGGTGGCAAAATCTTTGGCATGCCAAAGATGGCTTAAGATGCCCTCACGAATGGCCCGATGTTGCTACGATCAGAGCCGAATTTGAACATTTCCTTTATCGTGTGTCCATCTGCTTGTTTTATTGCACAACAAAATCATGTAAACATATTGTATAAATAACACAATTTGTGTTCTGTGAAACTAAAAAGGATATAATATATTATTTTGAAGGCGAGGAAGTTGTTGTTGCTATGGAAACAACATGACGGAGAAAACTTAATATCTTCTACATATAAAGACGGAGAAAGTAAAGAACAAAGTCGGAAAATATCAGTACAGTATCATAATACTTTAACATCATTGTTTGTGTTACTTTCGTTGCAGTTGTATGTCTTAAATGTAATGTAAATGTTGCCTTTGTGTGTGGTTCGGGGCCATCTTCGTGCGAAATTCACAATTCCATATTCTTGTGTCCATCGGGTGTCAATTTCGGGACAGTGTGATAGGGGCTTTAACAAAGAAAAAACAAACCATTTGACAAGGTGTCATCTAATTACCGAAAGTACCAACACATATTTGCATGAAGGCATGTACTATGTGCAAGCTCTGACCATCAGTATCTAAAGAGTTTGTGATCACAGCTTACAACTAATAGATCTCTGTGAAATGTGCAGTAGATGGGATGAAAGAGAGGAACGTCAGGTAGACGCCCTGTAGTGTCTTACACAGAGACAGCTGGACCGAGTGTGTTTGTGTCATGTTTGTGTGCACCTTGGTGTGTCTGTGCATGCTGTTTCCTCAGATGTGGACGTGTGCATCCTGACCTCTCTGTGTGCCTTTTGCCTAGTTTGTGTGTATGTATGTTTGTGTGTGTTTGTGCAGACATCCTACATTGGACCATGCTGTGGAAGACTGGCTGTGTTGGTTTTAGAAAGAGCACAGCTTGCATCCTCCTGTCACAGGATATCAACATAATGATATTTGTTTAGTTAAATGTCTCGTGGCTGCAAATAAAAAAAAGATTGAATCCAAAAAGAGTTGATGGAGAAAAATCTCAAAACTTTCTTTATCCAAAGTTTATTTCAATGGAGCATTTTCATAACTTTTAACAATTAACTTGTTTTAAAATATACACAATGATTTAATGGATGTCTTTTTATAACTGAATAATAATGTTTGGACACAGCTTTAGATGTCTAAATTACAGGATATTATAAGACGGTTTGGACTTTTTTATAGGAGTGATTAATTACTGAATCAAAAATAGTGTCATTATGTCAGAATGATTTAAAATTATACTGATTAAAATTAGATTTACAAATGGTTTCCTGTCAGATATAAGCTTTGACTCAAAGCATAAAACCCTGCAATTATTTATCTCTGCAATGTCTTTGATAGATTATGAAACATTGGCAAAATACATTCACAAAAGGATCCATTGGTAAAGTAGGAAATTGCTTTATTGATACCTTCTTCATTAATCAAAGACATCAAATGACACAATACGCATTGCAAAATAAATATTAAATGTTACATCATCTGGGATAAGACATAGTCATAATACACACTTCCTTCAGTGGTATATCAGCACCGATACAACTCAGCAGGTTCACCAATAAAGATTTTCCTCATCGCTATGCATAGCTAAACTCATGTAAAAAACACAGTTTTTAAACCACCACCACCACTGGGACCGAACAGAAGAGCTATCATTGGCTTTGGTAGCATCACTCTGCCAGCGGTTCTTCTCAACATAAAAGAAAAATTACATTTTCTTTTTCTTTTTTGACATATGTATCCATAAACCTCTTGATGTGGCTACATTTCAGTGACGCTTGAAGGATGCTAACAATGCTAAAACATAGTAGTAGTTGACTCATTGTGGTCCTTTGCACTTTGTTGAGGATCTTTCTGTAATCAAATAGTGTGAATAATGTTAAATAATGAAATGACAACAGCTAATCTGATGTCTTACAGTATGTATTCATTTCAGAACACAACCATGCAATTCTCTTTCCTTGTATCTCTGAAATACCTCCAGATGTTATTTCTGACATCACAGTGTTATGATAAAATGATTTGGCTGTGCATCTAGGACAAAGTGGTTATTGTTACAAATCCTAAGGAATATGTTTTAGACTATAACCTAAAACATCTCCTAAATCGTCTGTTATTTTTCTTCATGTTACAGAATTCTCATGCACATTTAATTGACCGCCCAGAATAAAAGGTTGCGTCTAAAATGACGCCATTGCTCATCCCCTCATCCTGATATGGTGTGTTAACATGAATCATTTTCAGTATCTATTTTGAAGTAACATTGTGGCTGTAGTTTACCATTGATTCAGATAAAGGTATTTCACATGTCTTGTTTATAAGTCAGAGATTGAAAGGAAAGAAGTTGGAGGGTTTTGGAATGATAAAATATAAATGTATCGGTGCTTGTTTGTTTCCCGTAATGTACAACATGTGTTTAAATTCATGAAAACAGTTAACTGAAGAGGTTTGAAGTGAAACACTCTTTGTAAAGAACTATCTATTGTTTCCAAGCTTCTTTTTCTAGCACTTCATAACCTTCACCTCACACGTTGGCATGTTGTTTTCTGTTGGTTAACTAGGTGTTCATTTGACTGTTGGAGCCTACTTGGCTTGCTCATAGCATGTTTTGGCTCTGGGGGTGTGGCTTGTGCATTGTGGTCAAGTTGGGCCTATTTACATCAGTATAAGGAAAAGATGAACATACCAAGAAGAAAATGCTGTGTCAGAGAGAAAATATTAAATATGTTTGCTCCTGTGTCATTTCACATTGTAAACCATTGAATTCACTTGTTATTCTCTCAACGCTTGAGTAGCTTTACCCATTAGGTATGCAGTAAATACTTTATAAGATACGCAGCAGCTTTATCTGATGCCCCGTTTCCATGATCCCTAAATAAGGTGTTTTTAAGATAAAGTTAATCTTAATATCCCACGTCACTGCTAATGACTAAGTGCCAGCACTGATTTAAGTTCTGCGTTAAACAAACTGTTTGTTATTCTAGCCCTCTAACTCAAGAACTGCATCCTGGGCCCTGAGGTTGATTAAATGAGAAAATAATCCACTTTTCTCTCTCCATCCCATTGACACCCTGAACCCTTCCCTTGTGCTGACAGTGAGAGATGGGCTTTGTGGCCATGAATATAAGTTTAGTGACCCATAAGCATTTAATATTTAAGCAGCCTGTCAATATGGATATATCTACAGCTGTATGGTGGCAATATGAGGGTCAGGAATGTTGGGAAGTCTTCCTTCAATTGGATTCCTATTGCTTGTCTTTTGTTCTGCTATTTTGGATGAAGAGTTAAAGAAAATGTCAATATAACTACATTATTTCTCAAAAACTAAGCACTGTTTATTTTCCCTCAGATGTTTGTCGTGGATGTTGATGCATTAAAATGTGTCAGATTATTGAGCTGTCTATGTTTTCAACACATAATAATTTGTTGACAGGATTCAATATATAAGATTTGTTTTAAATCAAAACAGTGTATTTTAATTTACAGAAATCAACTGTTGCTGCTAAATGCTAAAGCTAATGAGGAAATGACAAACATTGTGACTCCTCAGAGCGTTCCCTACAATATGTTCTGTCTTGTGATGAGTGTCATAGTGATGTTTTCTAAAACTCTAAAAAGATACTCTTGCTTAAAGAGTAGCAGCATTGGAGAATATTTCCTGGATTGACAGAAGTGCAAAACATTTCTTCAGAAACTCTTGGATAATGTCACACATACTACATACATCTTTGTATGTGTATGCTCTTATCTTTGATGGAGTTGATATATAGCGACCCCTACTGTTTTAGACAAAGAGTGCAGGGTCTTTACCTCTCTCCTCTCCGAATAATGTTGTCTCTCTGCTGTTTGATGTATTTTCAATGTAGTTATACTCTGTGTATCCCATGTATCTGGTATCTAAATACAACAAATCATGCAGATAATTATGAAACCTATAACATTACTGTATATGGTATCCTGTACCGTTGGGGTGGAGTCCGGATTCAGATGTGGTTCTGTGTTGTTTGCTTCAAGTTCGAGCCCTCAAGTCATAAAAGAAAGACCTACAATTAAATGGCTTAAGAGAGCATCACAAATTGGGAGCAGACACAAACCAGTCTGAAGTAATGTTTGTTTCTCTCTTCTTCTCTATTCCTGTCCCAACTTCTTGTTTTTCTCACCTCTATCTGTTTCTCTGTCTTTTTCAGCTCTCAGTCTCCCCCCTTTTACACATGGAGGATTATTAAAAATGAGACACTTGTTAAAATGTTAAAATAACTAGATTAGATTTGGAGCTGTTAGGCTGTCTAAATTGGTGTAAAATATTTCCCTTTGAAAAAAAAACACTGCTGTAAATCAACTGGCAAATTGCGAACATACTCCCACAACTAAGAGCTGCCTATTTACAGTATTTCTTTATGTATTACTTTTGGCACTGCAAACCATCATTTTGTACACATGAAATAGAATGTTTTACATTAGGCCCTTCTCCAAAGCAAGTACGGTTTGAGCGGAATGATAATTCAGTGAAATTATGATTAAAACATGTAACCTTTTTTGCTTCCCTTAGTGACCTCTGGCCACTCTGTCGGGGTGTTTGTGCACGTGTGTATCCATGCATGTAAGTCAGATGTTCCGTCCCAGAGTCCCGTGGCTCCCTGTTTGCATAAGCCAGTTGTTTTCAGAGCCGTAATAACAGTGGATGGCCGTGGGACCTACCAGCCGCCCCCTGGCTTGGAGTAAGGCCTTGGAGCCATGGCCTGTAGTTCCCTGTCTGCTGTGTGTGTACTCAACAGGACATTGTCTTTGTTGAGGTCAAGTCTAGTGAAAATCTATTCACAGAGGTATGGAGGGATGGAGAGACAGGCAGAGAGGAGGGATGAGGGGAGGGAGGTGAGGATAGGAAATGACTGGAGAAGAATGTCAGAGAGGACAAGAAGGGGGTTAGAAACCAAAGGAATAAAGCGGAAGACATGGACAAAGACAATGATAGAATATGGGTGTGTGCATGTATGTTTCTTTTTGTGACTGCTGAGCTTGTAAACAGGAACTGTCCTGCTTCTGGCAAGCTGGAAGCCCTGCAGGTGCACACAGACACAAACAATATTTTTAAGACAACTAGATTCACTCATTATAGTTTTGATCTGTTTTCTGGATTTGTTGGGACAAAAAGACACGTTTGATTATCTTTGTCATCCAAAACTGTTAGTCATTCATTACAGATACTGTTCATGAATAAGAAATGACAGAAGCAGCAAGATGGCTCGGCAGCATATCTTTTGCTGTTGTGCTCATTTACTTAATTACAGGTTTTATTTGTCTTTCCTTTTTATTCTAACATCGACTGACACATGCACACCACTGCATTCTGTTTAGCACAATGTTGGTTTACTGAGGGTCTTGTTTAGAAAATGGAAATTCCAGCAACATCATAACACGTGTGTTAATGACTGCTCTTAATCATTATGTTCATTTTAAACATCGTCCCTACGGTTTGTAAGAGTCAGTAATCCTATTATCAGAGCTCAGCTGTTGCTCTGTTACGGCTGCAGTCAGCTGAGGTCATTTGGCACAGTTCTGCTGTGAAATGGGGTGGTGGTCTTTCATATTTTGTTGCAAGCAGGAACACACTTGGGATACTGTGATTATGCTTTATTTTCTCCTATTGTTGTGTATGGTATTGTATGCACCATATTTATCTCCAGCATTATCTGCTTTTTCTTTCCCTTCCTCTCTCTTTGTCTCTCTGGAATGCTTCCAAATGTTGCACAACTTTAAAGTTATATTTGGAAATGCATGCAAAAATAAAATCTGAAGTGCATATTCCATCCCACTAGCACTACCCACTATGTTAAAAAAGCAGTTGGTGTGACAAATTAAATAATAAATTGAGCACAACTAAGAAACTAAAAACTTTCCATATAAAATGGCATTGGTTTGTTTTTAATGAAGGTGCGCTTCTGTCACACGTGTATCCTATTTAGTTTTTTATCAGCCACTATGTTTATAGAGAGGGGGATGACATTTAATATCCCACTCTTTTAAATCTCTGTCTTTTTGGTGACACAGAGGCACGTAATGCTGAGGGGCAGCAAGCCTTTGCTTTGTCCACCTTATAAGCAGACACCATAATGTCAAGATATATTAAACACAAGTATTTCAATCACCCTGTATTGCATCTTCTGCAAAAGTGAAAGTGCTTTCAAAAACAGGTAGATGGAGACATATCTATCCTCTCTCTTAGTCATCTCTCTCCCACAGTCTGATATCTTCAGTTTAAGTCCCATCTGCTTTGGGCCATTACTGTCTGAAATGAATGAAGGACAACTGAAACAGTTTTGTCTCAAGCACTTTCTCTCCTTCCTGTTTTCCTTCTCTGCCCTTTTACCCCTTCTTAATACAGTAAACCACAGACACTCTCTCCCTTCTGCTCCCTGCCCGTCAAGTATAATTCGGTGCACTGTGGTTTATTGGCTCAGTGTTGTTGCATGGCGGGACAATCGGAGCAGGGTTGGAGGAAGCTGATGAATAGTGTTTCCCGAGCCGTACAAAGCGCCCTCCTCTCCACTTCATTGATGTGTTGATGCGACTCAGCTGGCTGCCCAGTGAGATTGCTCTGTATACTGTTGTGGGCTTACAAGCAGACAGATGCACATGGAAGCACAGCATTGAAAAGGGCTTTTATTCTTTTTTCCATTTGTGTCTCACACTCACTACTTCTTCTCTTGTGGTCGTTCTACTCTCTCTCTCTCTCTCTCTCTGCTACAGTAGTGCAAAATTAAACAGTTAAATACTGTTTGGAGGTCATAGAGACAAGCTTCTCTGGAGGCCACATTCTTTTAGTGAAGCTAATATCACTGTCCTCTTGATGAATCTCTACTATAAGTTGTTTAAATATGACAGATAGCTGATAAAGGTCAACATGACCTTGGTAACAAGGAATGATGGAAGTAAGAAGTAAAAAAATCAACAACCAAGTCATCTGCAGTACATCGGCAAAGACCTGACCTACTACACAGTCACTCATCAGCTCCCCCCCCCCCCCCAGCCAACCCCATGCCTCTATCTCAGAAGTGACAATCCCTCTCAGTTATTTATTCCAACAGGATCATTCAAATATGTGACCTGGCCCGCTTACATGCATGCAGCAGTGCAGGCCTTACTTTCAACTCTCAGAGAAGAGAAGGCTGTCAGCTCTCACACACCGAGACAAAACATGAACACAGCAATGAAGTTAGCTTCCAGCGTCTTTGTGCTTGGATAACTTATGAGTAGGATAAAACCCACGGGATCACTGTTCTTTGGGAAGCTCCTTTTTGAACTTTGGATTGTTATCTGTGACCCTGACCATGGCCGGTCTGACCATGTTGTTCCGTTTCCACTACATGGGCTTTCTCAGGGACAGGAAAGGTCGGCTGACTATGGAGCCATGTCAGACTGCTAACAGAGTCGGTATGTTGTCTCACAAAAGTGCTGGAGAAGGCCAACTATATCAAAATGTGAATGTCTACGGATTTTTTTTTACTGTGTGTCAGAAATGCCTGCTCATAATGCGTTATTATGCCACTTTGCTGCAGTCTGAGTGCTGATGCATGTTAATCAAAGGAGTTTAAAGTAGCTAGATCATGACTTTTTCTGGACTTGCGTTTGAGCTCCATGTCTCGTAAACCTATTTATGGAGCTTATCAGAGCTTTCCTCGCAGTGTGGAAAATAAATGGTAATCCCCCTTGACTTTTCTTTGGAGAGACAACAAAGAAGCTTAATTTTGCTTTAGGAGTAAACAGTGAATGAGCTCTTTGTTTTGTTTCCTCCGTTCAAAAGATATTGGCTTGCAGTCAAGCAGTTGGTTTATAAAAGTTGGTAAGCATTAGTGTTTGAATCAGATTCAGCCAATCCCTTCAAAGTGGGAAAACATCATTTGGTCTCAATGAATTTACACACAGATGGAGATGTTGGACTTCTAAAGGTTTATTGATGTCAAGATGAGCTAAACATACAAAAACTTTGCACATGACCATACATGAATAAAGCGATTACTGTAGTGTGCCTGCTTACATTTTTTTATTATTTGCTATTGGTTTTGCATCAAAAGCGCCTGTTGATAAACTTCTCTAAAAATGCTGTCATATTCAAGGCTTTTATGTCATATATATTAAAAGAAAACAAGACGAATGTACTTGGGAATTTTCACTCTATGTTTTTATAAAGAAGGTAAATTAAATCTCACCAAGCTGTTAATAAACACTTTGTGTAAGATGTAAAGGGGTCTTTATTAATATTATGAATCCTTACGTGCCCCCGTCTCAAAGCTCAGAGTGACCAGCAGCATTACTCAGAGAAGAGATTACAACCAATCATCATTAAAGCCTATTTCACCCACAAATCCACCAACGACAACTGTTTGGCTGGCTTAACTCTTTCCCTTTCTCCCCCCCCCCTGTGAGTAGCCAGCCTGGCACACAGGGGAGAAACTGTTTAATGCAAAGCAGCACTTGTTACTAAATCTTGTTTTGGGGAGGGGTTTGTGACATGGGGGGGGGGACACAGCAGTGAAAAGCTGGTTGGTGGAGGCCAAAAGGAGCTGGCAGGGTCTTTGGCTTTCTGCAGCTCAGTGGGTGGCAGGGGCGTTGGCCAATGTATGGCACCGCTGTGGTTCACTTGCCTACTTGTCATACAACAAGGGTACGGTCAGAAAGCTAGATCTGGTAGGGGGCTCGACGTAGACCTGTGTAGGGTGTAGTGTAGCATAGCGTAGCGTAGGCCTAGATTGATAGGGACGGTTTGGTGCTGGCTTTGGTTTACAATGGCAGTGCTGGATAACCACAGCTGGCAGTACGCCCAGGCTGGGAAAACCCTGATCAGACTCTCAGGTAAAGTATTCTCTATCATAAATATTATTTGTTGTTTTAACAAGAATCCTATTTGTTTTGATTCTTTACAGTACAAGTATGTACAGTAGTAGGGGTAAAACATGTTCAACTGAATATGTTGCGTAATGTGAACCTCATGGTAATGATCTGAAACCTCATTAGGCTTCAAAGTATTTTGTTTTCCTGATATTTAAGATTTTAGTGAAGTCTTACATTATTTTGTATTTTAACTAATGCACTGGTATTTTCATTGTTTTCTCATAAGTATTCTACAAACAAGGTGAAGGTTATTACAAATTATTGTAACTGTAGATTCTAAAGAGAAAGAAGAGAATCCTGCTTCTTATAAAACTTAACAAGTCATGTGACCTGATATCGATGCTGTTGAAATCAATGAGACAGGTGGAATGTTGCTGAATTATATTATTGAACAGCAGTTTATCAGTTTATCAGTAAACCATGGCACACAAACTTGGCCCTGCATTTCAAAACTATTGTGTCCATAGTGTCTGTCTTCCCAAAGGGACAAGGTAACAGGAACACTTCACAACATAGTGCAAACCAATACTAAAACCTTGCCGTAAAGAATTCTGTCCTTTTTATATTCGATTATGTATGTGAGGTTGACATTTTTTATTAAACGTTGTCACTTTGAAAAAACGTGTAAAGTTGCTGTTAGTCCATGTTGCTGAGGCTGAGCTGTGACTTCTCTTCTGTGATAGTGCAGGTTCTCTTAATCATTTTGACTCATCATTTAGTGTTTTAAAGTGTTGTCAAGGTATTTGAGTTAGGCAATGTTAGTTTGCTGTATCATTGTGAGACATATTAGCTTGGACAAAATAATTACTGTATATTTTTAACTTTGAATAAACTGGTAAATAATGCATATTTATTAGGGGTGCACCGAATGGGAAATTCTTGGCCGAAACCGATACCGAAAATAGGAAACAGTTGGCCGAAAACCGAATGCCGACTAAGAACTTTAAGTTACATTAAAGTAAACCATTTATCAATCGTAAGTACACCTAAATAGGTCAAACGTGTAAACATACGGTACGTGAATATCCACTTAAACAACAACAACTTCCGGACCGGACAATGTCAGGGGAAATAAATGTGAAAAACAACATCCGGATGACCGGATCTAAAAATACCGTAAAATTTTTGTGGAACCGAAACAAGACTCGTGAAACAACATCAATAGGTGTCTCTTTTCTTTACGTGAACTGAACTTTAACTTACATGACATACGTAAGTTTTCACGACTTATTTACAAAATACCCTGGGTATTATCACTAATAATAAATTCAATTTCAAAACGGTATTAGTAAATAAAAGGTATTAGCCGTGACTTGTTGTAACCATTTTTTACATATGTAATATATATTAAAGATAATTAGTANGTTTTGATTACGTCATCACAACAACACGTTAGCTTACCAACGTAACCCTGTTCTCTGACATTCGGTGATATTTTTTCGGTGCTAGAACCCTTTCGGCCGAAAGCCGAAAGGGCCTTTTTAACCATTTTCGGCCGATAATTTTCGGCGGCCGAATATTCGGTGCATCCCTAATATTTATGTCTGTGTATAAGTGTCTTCTTATTGAGATAATTTAGGTGATGTTTCACTGCAGTGTGGTGTTTACAAAACGGCACTACGTATATGTACTTCATTTTCTCTTCATACACTTTACCATCCTAACTCATGCTTAAGGTGTCCTGTTTTCCGATTAGTATATGGGTCATTGTGCTCACGTTGTGCTGTGCTTCACATACTGATTTAGATGCAATAGGATATAAATAGAGAAGCAAAATAACTTGAGGGATAGACTGTACAGATTATGCTTACTGAGTCTGTACGTGTATCCATATTTGGCCTAATAAAACTCTGCATAACAGTTTACAGCCCTGAGCAGTTACATCCTGCTAGCCAGGAGAGCTAGCCTGCGTCCTAAATCGAAGGACAGAAAGTAAACTACTTCTTTCCCCCTGCCTTGCTTAATCAGCAACACTCAATGTCTGTAGGGTTAATGAATGGAGATTGTGTAAGGAGTTGTCTGCTATGAGAAATAATGCAATGTATCATGAGACAGCATTGCAGAACGAGATCACAACAAGCTGAGCGTGGATTTATAGATCATATATATCTCCTGTATAGTTTAATTTAGAATACCTTAAGGTTGGGGTAGGTAATTCACTTCAGAAAAACTTTTTGTTATATTCCATGGAATGCTCTTAACATCCCGATAGCAATGAATATATTAAATGCTTTGACAATAAATACATAAAAAAAAAATCCGCTGTGGAAGCCGTAGTAGTGTAAAAAGCACGACCAATCATTTGAGCCGGCCCGGCTAAAATAACTGGATGGCCTACCTGCCTGTCAGCCTTCCATCTCGTGCACAAACTTATCTCGTGCCCTCATTGGTCATGTGCGTGTTTGTGTGTGTTGGAGGAGGGGCTCTGTAAGGAAGTCTGATTTTTTTCGGCTGCATACTTTCAAATTCTAGCGCACTCGAGCTGGTTTCTCCATTCTTACCTCCCTTTTAAGATCTAGGACAAAACATGAAGTCACGGGTCTGTGTTCCTACTTGTGACGATGACAAACAATCCTTCAATGCTTTCAATTGTGAGGTGATTGTTTTGTCCTTATAGAGGATTTCAATAGAAAAGGTTTGACCCTGTTAAAGCCAAAGTATCAATTATGTTGTCTTGCTAGTCTCTGTTTATTTAAATTAAAACTTGATAAGCAGTACACTGAAAAAAATTGGGATTAAGATTTTTTTAGGAAAATGTAACAATTTGCCCTCCGAAAAACGTTCTACATTTATTGACGTATATTTCAAGTAGACTCATCTTAGAGTTTAGAGATTTCAGGGCATTATACATGCATGTGTCGTGGAAAGTTTTATTTCTTTGGTATCGTGCTTTCAGGTCTACCATTTTCATCTTTAGATCGTAGTTTTGTATTTTTGTTGGCATTTCTCTCGGAAAAGGATTTGTCTCTCATCCTTCTGTCCTCGCTAATTGTGCCGGTGGTATCCTGAACCTCTTGTTCCAGAGCGCTGTTTTGTCCAGGTGTTTTTCTCCTCCCTCGGTTGGTCTTTTTTCTTAGGAAATCCTGCTTAGTGACTTTCTCAAGCAGTTCCTGCACGTTGCCATTGAGCTCTTTTGTTTTTTTCGGTCTTGATTTGATCTCAACTTTTCCCAATAATATAGATTTGTTTAGCTCTGGCACAACACATACCTTCAACTGACTCAAAAAGATGATTGACGGGTAAAGGGATATTGCACAGAAAAATAAAGGATGTGGACAAAGACGAACAAAAGTCAATTATACTTGACGTTTACAAAACACACACACACTAGATCTTTAATCTATAACTCAAAGTATAGATAGTGCATAGTGTATCTATGTTTATACATTTGAATATTCCCATAAAGTATGTAGTTACAATAACAAGGCTGTAACCATGGAAGGATGGAAACATTTCCTACACATCGTACGATTTTCTTTTTATATAGGGGATAACATAAGACCATCAAGCGTCGCAAAATCATACCTACACTGCACAGCAGGAGAAATTGTTTTGAAAATCCTTATTTTTAAACTCTGGTTATATTCAGAATGTAGTTGTGGCAACGTGATGAATATAAGAAAAGTGCTTCCAATCAAAGAGACGTTGCCTCAGTCCTTTTTTCCAAAAAGGCTTGTGCCTGTATAAAAGTGCTGAAGAAAGACATCATTGACTGACATGTTCTCATCCCTTCAAATCGGCCATGATGCAGTGTGTGGATAAACACCTCCATAAAAAAGGCAGCATTAAGTACTGGAAAGTGACACGGAGGGTTGCCAATAGTGAGGCCAGAGGGACGCTAAGTATGTCAGAAGCCAATAGAGTCAACAGAGGGAGGGGAGAATACAGAGAAAGACAGAGACGGATAGGGTTGAAGGACGTCACATGAGATGGGAAACAAAAAGAGAAAAGAGAAGATTTGTAAATTAAACACGGAGGTGAGCTTTGTTATTCAGGCTCACTGAGGTGTGAAATAAAGAAACAGCTGTATCACTATAATAAGGAGACTTACAATGCTTATAGTCTGTCAAGGTTCATTACAACCTTAACAAGATTACAAATGTAACAACTACAACGTGTTTTTACCCCTGAGCTGTCTCCAGGTTGTGTGTGTTTTTGTGTGCATTTCATCTTTTGAAGCATGTCCTTGTTGCTACTTCACAGGCATGTTGTAGCACTTAAAGTGACATTTCATAAACGTGTGTGGTGTGATGTGTTGCAGCACAGTATGGTGAGAGCCCAGATGTTAGCACAGGACAGTAGCTCATTATCCAGCATAGATACTGCTTTGATTGTGTCCTTCACTTTTCTCACAAACAGCTCAGTTGAAAAGCCTTAATTTGCACACTCACTGAACTGCATAATACTGCTGACCATTGTGTATCTAGGCATTGTGTCTTTGCTGCTCACATTGTGCTAAAAGAGTTATATACAGGGTTTATGAAATGTGTTGTACTGAATGGTGCGGACATGATTTACAGAGCTCACTGTTCTCTCTGCTCTGTATGATGACTTGTTCATTCAGAGAGCTCTTATAAGATATATTCAGGATAAGATATGTTTGTTTTAAATCCCTAAGGTGGTTTTTCTCAATTATATAAATGCATTATATTGTGTTCAAGAGTTACTAGTTTGAGCAAATGGAAGTATTGGTTGTAATGTAAAGAAATATTACAAAATAAAAATACACATCAGACGTACTGATTTCATTGTTTATTTTACAGGCAACTTTTAAATTAATTAATCAATAACTTTGACTATTTATTTTGTACTGATTATTAAACATCCTCTAGATTGAAGTGCTGCATTGTTGCATAGACAAAAAATATATATTTGAAGAATTTCACTTTTTCGCCATACAGTAGAACTTGTGTTGGCCATTTTCACTACTAATGGAATAATGAAATGATTTAATATGTGCAGCCAAGGCAATTTCAGAGACTTCAACTATAACAAGTTGTAGAAGCTGCAGAGAGACACCATACGGCTGCTCAGATTAAACAAATAGCAGAATGAAACATTTAATTCTTCAGTGGCGAGTTGGCATGGTTTTATCTGAAGGCGCCACACTAAACATTGAAGCACAGCGGACCATGAGATTCCTTTTTGTGTCCTACCCTTCCCATTTGTTATGACTTATTCATACCTTCTTTTGCTGTGTTCCGGGGTTGTATGCAGGTCGAGGGGTTGCGGTAGGAGCAAAGTGTTATTTTTACTGTAAGCCACACTGTAACAACAATATGAGAAACCTGATGAAAGTTGAGCTCACCACAGTCCCCAGGCCCCCTGCCAGCTCCTGCTGAAGGTCACAGAACTGGAGTAGAGTGGAGGCTGATGGAAATGCATTTGTATCCGAGGGAGGAATTAAAAGACTGTGTATGAAAGTGAGATTAAAAGGATATCCAGCATAAGAGAAAGAAAGTTTGAGAAATGCAGCATCAGAGAGATGGAGCTCTAAGTTGTTTGAATTATCACTGTTGCACCAGGGCAACATACACTTGCTGATACTCTAGTCGGGGTTGTCTCACAGGGGATGTTACTCACAACCTGCAAATAACAGCCCATCATATAAACCAGGTTTAAGAATCACATTGCCCGCAAAAAAATGAGGGCAATGACATTCAAATATACCTCAAAACAAAGAGATTAAGCAGAAATAGAGGAAACACCTGGCATTTACCTATGGCAAATACAATGTCAGCGTAGATAATGAAAGTAGATAAAATCCAACTATGGTTACAGAGTTGAAAGCTTCATTGTTCATTTGAGTTGAAATGGCCAAGTAATCCCTGTTTTTGACCTTTTATGACCTGCTATTGGCTTGTTTCAAACAACCAGGTGATAAAAAGGTTTGTATTTGTAATTAAGTGGACTTTTTAACCACATAAAATGACATATCACTTCTATCAAAGAAAACTGTTTCGAAAATGTTGAAGATGCAACCCATAAGAAGAGATAAGAAGAGCTCTCTGGTATAACTCTGGCTGTAGACTCTGAACCATTATTGCTTGACACTCAGGGCTAGGTGTTTCCTGACAGACTCTGATGTGTTACTTTAGTCAGAGTGAGATAAAAACATTGTGGTGGTGTGCTATAGCGAATTCCCTCGATGATCTCCAGAGGCCTTTGCCCTGTTTTCTGTCTGGGTTCTGTTTGGTTTTACTAAAAACCTGATAAAGTGGCACACTCCTTTCTCCAAGGGAGAACTATTCTTAGAGCCTTGCAGATGGTGTCAGTCTTACTGCTGCACGGGGATGCTCAGGTCAGAACAAACAGGCACACGTTTCAAAAGTTCCAGTATCTCACACACACACACACACACACACACACACACACACACACACACACACACACACACACACACACACACACACACACACACACCCTAACAAGAGCACAGTAAACCAAACCCACTCTCACTCTTCTCCTCTGTTTCTGCTCTTTTCTCAAACCTTCCCATATTCTGAGACAGTCCAAGTCAGGCCAAAGTGAGCCAAACTCATAGCTAGGTTCACATACTGCGCTCTGACCCAGAACTAAAGTATGAGAAACCATCTGAAATCCATCACAGTCAAAAGCACTCTAAATCTTCGTAAATAGCAGACACTATATTCAAAAAGGGCTTACATTTATACTGATGTGATTACAAATAAATAATAAATAAAATACATTCAAGAGTTTCCCTTTGAATCTTTGGATCTTACCACCATAATCACTGCTGGCAGCTGGAATGCGTGTTATCAGGTTCAGGCTGAGGCGGGCAGTGCTACAGCCAGGGGAATTGGACTGTAATATTTCTGCAGCGTATGTAGCGGCTCTGGTTTGTTCTACACATACAGCCTAGCTTGTAATTGCTTTGAATCTGAGGTCATGAGCCAGAGGATTGGTATCATGTGGGCCGTGCCAGGCTTCAGATGTACCATGTAACGTCTAGCCTGTGGTCTAAAGGATTGGAAGCAAAGATATTGGCACAATGTACTGAGGCCGTCTGTTCTGACGTGTGGAGGGACGGCACAAATATGCAGTTGTGTTCATTTTGGGATTATGGGTTATGGTTTCAATACTTGAAGGTGAAGAAATTGCTTGTTTATCCCTGACATGTAACCATTTTGGTCAGGGGTTTATACAATGTTGTCCCGTTCTGATCTAAAATGAGTACATTCATTCCCCATTACATCTCATTAAAGCCCTCTAGAAACAATTCTGTAAACCTGTTTAGAAAGTATACAGGATGTTTTCAGTCTGTGGTGCGAAGGTTTGGTTCAAGGTACAAACTAAATCTCTTGTAGTAGTGTATTCACATCTGCATGCTATCGTGGTTTTGGCATGGAGTCAGTTGGGCAAAAGGAAATGGATTGGCACACTTTCTGTGTGTTGTCATTGTTGTGTTCCCTTTGCTACACAGCAATGTGATTTTGAGGATTTAGGGTCCAAGCCTTGTGGATGGAGCAAAAGGGCTTAAAGAATCTGTGTTGTTACTTCTTTCTCTTTGTCTGTTTGCTTTCCTAATTCACAGAGCAACAGGAATTAAAAAGTACTTTCTGCTCTAGCTGCACGTATGGCATGTACAAATGTAGTCATTATTTGTCTTCAAGTTACATTTAAGCTACAATTGTGTGTCTTCATCTCTGCATTCTCTGGTTGTGTGACATCACTCCTAACCCAAAAGGTGTTGGCTGATGTTTGAGCTGGGTGAAAGCACACATTTAGAATGTTCTGCCATTGCTCAAAGACACATTTTCTAATAGTACACAATTAGGCTTACTGGCATTTGCATGCAGGCATGTGATTGGACCAACACTGACTGGGCATGTCAGACCAATAAATGATGTATGCTAGCCAATGGCTGCAGTTTTGCTTGGTGTGAGAAACAACGAGTTCCCATTTGTCTCCCAAGTTCTGTTTCCCCCGACACGACAAGAGGATAAAACATGTTTGTATCTGATTCCCTTGCAGCATTCCACTGTTTTTGGCAAATAAAATATTTTACATATTTATAAAATGGATATGAGCTTAACAAAAAGTGACACATATTTCACCAACTGCCTAAATATGTAGTTGTAAAGTTGTACTCCAAGTGCATGGCTCAGAAGCAAGAGCATTGTTGTAAAGCCAACTCAACATGTATTTACAAGATGTCTCCTTTTCTGAGTCTAGAGAGAGAAAGACAGCATAATTGCATTATGTGAATGCCAACTTGTGTGTGTGTGTGTGTGTGTGTGTGTGTGTGTGTGTGTGTGTGTGTGTGTGTGTGTGTGTGTGTGTGTGTGTGTGTGTGTGTGTGTGTGTGTGTGTGTGTGTGTGTGTGTGTGTGTCCTATTGTGTCATGAATGACAGTGTGTGTTGTTGTCTAAATGATCCACTGCCTGTCATGTGTGCAGTTGATTTCATATGACTGTCACCACGTTGTACCTCCAGTTACTCTGTATATGCAAGGACAGATGTGCGCTCTGAAAAATAAATTACTTTCTACTTTTCCTCTTAATTTTCCTGCTTTGAATTTCACATTTAAAATAGAATGATCGCAATGGAAGCTCACTGTAAAATGCTTGGACGAACGCTATGCATTCTGCCTCATTTTACAAGGCACTGAGTGCAGCCTGCCAGTAAAAATGGATTGCTCTCATTATGAGAGTGTTATGAACAAGCAGTGTGTGATTGAAAAGCTTTATTTCATGCTCGGCAGACTTGTAAATGAGGGTCTGTGTGTTGTGAAGAGAGGAGGTTTTTGTGCGTGCCTGTGTGTTCTGGTGTGTTAGCGAGAGGCGATGATGGGATTTCATGAATCACAGTGTGTAGGTAGGGTAATACTTTATCTCTGCGGGATATTGCATTCTTTATTGCTGCATATAAACATGACGAAAATGTGAAAAGGCTCTGTGGTTGATTGCATTCTTGCGCCATTGTGCCTTATTTTACTGTGTTAACACCACAAGTAATGGGCCATCAACTCTTCACTAGCAGCTGTTTATATTATGCTACTCACCATTTGTTATGTTCATACAACACTTTATCTGGAATTCTCCCACCTTATCTGCCAAATCCTGTGTTCCAGCATTAGGATGTGCAACTTAAATGGCAGCCTTGCACTACTGCAGCCTTTCACATGAAACCCACAATTGCATGTATGTCCATCTTTCTGCCACACTTGGTCTAGTGTAGTGCGACCTGCAGCTTTAGCTGGGCTGCAGCATTATAACAGGTCAGTGTTGGCTTTGTGCCAGCACCAGTATCTTACATAAACAACAACAGTGAGGAATGTGTCTGGGCACGCTTCACACGCATGTGCTAACACACAAAGTGTAGGTGGAGTTGTGTTTCTTTCTGCTTGGGCCCTGTGGTGCTGATGTTCAAGGCACACACTGAGACACTCTTTAAAGTCTCTGTTTTTAGGAGGTCTGGAGGAGAAACAGGTGCAGAAGGTTATAAAGAGACAGCCACAGAGAGGGGATCATAAAAACTATGAGCGTGCATTGCCAGGGACTCACTCAGCTGTTTAGCCTCTCTCTCTCCTCGAGAATAAAAGCATTAGTGCTACTTCAGTTCCAACACATCTCAGCTGGTTGTGACATTATCCCTGAGTCAGGTTGTGTCCGGTGACTCTTCCCACGTGGAGCTAATGTGCTTTCCTCCAGGCCTGACTGCTACTGCTAACTCCCCCAGACCGAGGTTAAAATCAATATTACAGGAGCCATTAAGACCTGTAGTTATTTAGCCATCTCTGTGTCTTTATTATTATCTGTCTCGCTGTAGACTGCGGCTTTGACTGTCCCCAGATTCTTCTCTTCACTCTCCCGCTCAAACCCTCAGCTTGTGCTTCTCTGTTACTGTCGTTCCATCCCACACACTTTGTCTTTGTCCCTATCCATTTCAGTCTGCCTTTGATCCATTTATCTTTTAATCTATATAACCCTCCAATACTGTATTCCCTCTCTGTCTTTGCTTGTATTCTGTCACATCTCATTTTCCCCTTCATTTCTTCAGTTTGCAACGCATCTGCAACCTGAAAGAAGAAGACTTACTTGTGTTGAAACATTTCTTAATGTTACAGTTTTCCTCCTTGCTTGTATAACTCTGTGGAATGAGAAATATTCCAATTTTAGGGAGAAAGCACTCAGCTTTGAGTTACCACTGCTCAAGATTGTGGCTTTGCTGTAGTTTATAATACATTTTGAATAATTTCTTGCTTTTATTTGAGGGCATTCGGTCTGTATATGTGTCTATGAGAGCATAATGAAGCACTTAGTCTAGCCACTATCTAATTAGCTAATTTCCATGTGAAGTCAGTGTGATTAAATGTTTATATTATAATTGTCAAAGCACCACAGTATTTATGTAAAGCTGTTTTCCCTACAGTATTTATTTTCTTCTCCCACCATAAAAGCTCTGTTTACCAAAACAGAGCTCAAAAACATTTCTCCTATTTTATGTTTTTTTCCCTCTCTGGCATTCTTTATGAATATGATTTGCTGTACAAACTTAATATGCATGCTCCTTGTGCACTTATGTAAAGGAGTACACTTTGTGATGTGTGTCTGTGTGTGTGAGAGATAGATGACTCAGAGCACAAAGAGCGATATCTGATGACATCACAAGCTAACTGCATCTGCACAGACTCTCTGCCCCAACACCTCCTCTCTCACATGATGCATATTTAGTGGTCAACGCTGTCAATGTCATGGCTGGCCTGTATTTTTTGCTAACTTCACAGTATATTTAAGCTATAGATTATTTTTGTTTTAGAGGGTTCTGGTTTCTGCATGTCCCTTTGCTGCATTTTAAGAATAGAATTGTCGTAAATATTATATATAATATGATCATTTTTTTTTTGTGATTTTTTAAATTTTATATATATATATTTGGCAACCATTCAATTATTCATTGTTGCAGTGATAGATCATGCATATTATAAACCAAATAAGAATAAACTGTAAACCAGTTCAGATATGGTATGCCTGTGGAAACGAATAAAATATCTCAAATGATTTGACTATGTTGCACATCCCTACATTATTATGTACCGTGCATCATTTACTGTAAATTAGCTGTCTGGGACTTTATGCTCTGATACTGCATCACTGAAATAACATTTAACTGGTGTGTATGTTTATGAGAGTCTGTGAGTTTATGTGTGTGTGTTAAAATCCTCCATCTTGCTTCATGGTATTAACTGCGCTAGCTGTTAATTAAGCCATGCAAAACAGGACATTTGAAGAACATACTATAAACCTACTCAACTCAGCACGGACTAAATGTATCACATGCTGCTGATCACATCGATGTGAAAATAAAAACAAAGAAATCAACTGGATTGTTCTGTTCTATGTTACTGACCTCTCTCTGTTTTTCTCTGTTTCAGGGTTTCATCGCAATGAGGATATGAAGGCCATCGATGTGCTTCCTATCCTCAAGGAGAAGGTCGCCTTTCTCTCAGGTCAGATATGTACTGTAAACCTGTTTGCACACTGATGTAGGACAAATGTATCAGAAGAAAATAATGCTTAAAGTGGGATTAAGTCATTCAAATCGATAGTTTTGACAAAGCTGAAAGTATCAGTAACAAAAGTAAAACAGTATCACTACTTTGTATTTAATAGGCACAATTGTTTCCAATGGGAGCACATACTGTCCCCTAGTTGTCACAACACAACAGTTTGGATGTGATGATTCAAGATCCACTTTATGTGATGTCTACTTGTTAGTCATAGGCGGCGCGTGAGGCTCAGGTTTGGGAAGGCTAAATAACTTTTTTTACCTGACGCTGCCCGTCTCCGGTGTCAATAGATAAGAGATCAACCGAGATCAACTCTCAGTGAAAGCACCGCCTGCTGACCAGTCAGAGCTCAGTGTGCAGAGTTTAAATCTATCAAGTCATATTACAGGATAAAGGAAATACAGAACAACTGCCGTATGCAGGGAAGACGCCGATGTGTCGCACTTATCATTCATATCACATCATCAATAGCATCATCGATCATA
>NW_011362054.1:25544-37344 GCF_000735185.1 Notothenia coriiceps
GTCAGAGCTCAGTGTGCAGAGTTTAAATCTATCAAGTCATATTACAGGATAAAGGAAATACAGAACAACTGCCGTATGCAGGGAAGACGCCGACGTGTCACACTTAACATTCATATCACATCATCAATCACAGCATCGATCATATAATATCATAATATATCATATATTTCCTTATCTGAGTCAGCTTTTCGAGCCGTATCTGGCCGTGCAACACTTACAGTGTCACATAGCCTACTGTATGCAGAAGTATTATTTTAAGCAACACATTAAGTTGACGAAACACTCAACTCAAATGTAATTATGTTAATTATTTAATTATTAAGTCAGATCACTCGTGTCTTAGATGAGGCAGTGATATCATAAACCTGTTAAGGTAGGCCTACGCATTCAAACACTGTAGTTTATTTATCTTTTAACCAGCTGTTCTGTATTCACCTTGCATGTGCAACTATATGTTGCTTTTATCCTGGATAAAATATTTAAGTCATGGATGTTTAAAGTTGAACTTCTTCATATTTGTCTAATATTATAGTTTACTTAAGCAATCATACACGAGAGGTACAGGCGTACGGACCTCGGCGCAAGCGCCTCGGTCCTGCCGCAGTACTGTCGTACCAATAATGACATTCAAGAACGGCCTCAAGTGTATGATTGCGATTCTATTACACAAACTATCATTGTAATCAACAATATCGTAAAATAATTTCATAATGTGGGCTAATTTGCTCCCAAACCTACGCTTTCTGCTTGAGTTAATCTCCGTCAGAAAGTAGTTCCTAGAAAGTAGTTCCCATGGTAACGGTTTGGACACTGTTCCGAAATCCACCATTTTCTCCTGGGTTTTTAAGAATGCTTTGAGACATTTGACATCCCAGGTAGTTGACGCCAATGTACTCTTTTCGTTGCCACTTTTTTCCAACGCACTCAACTCGTCAGTTGAAACAGCCGCAAATCTTTCGTTGGTTTTGTGGTCTGTGTCCATGTCCAACCATTCATCAATACTGAGGCCCCCCAACAAATCAAAATTAACTTTAAAATCTGACATTTTGTAGCTACCGATTTCCAACGAGAGACAATGTATAACAGTGTAACGGCTGTGTGTCGCTAAACGTCGCTATGGAAACCACACGATGTAGGCTCATGGAAGTAGTTTCGGTAGGCTAGTGGCGTGTGTAGGCCACTGGATACTTTGTGATTAGGCGCGTTCTATTTGATCGTTGTTTGATCGTGGAATCAAACACGCCTATTGACCAATCAGAGAGCTTGCTCAAACCTAATGAAGTATGACGCTGCGCTGTCAGTGCGCTTGTCCATGTTTGTGATTGGTCAAATGTTGCTAGTCCCGCCCATTGAACGCGCTCTCAGCCGGACAGAGAAACCCTGGGTTGATTTACTGAGTTGATAACCAGCGTCGTAGGACCGCATAGCGAGATCTCGTTTGTTAGGGTTAGTTAAAATAACTCAAACATATCCAGGGTATGTTGAACTGGCTTCGTAGTACAGTTTACTGGTGGCTGCATAGCAGCGCTAATGTCAAAGACACAAACATTATACATTATATTTTAATTTTACCAGGATGCAGTGACAAAAATATTTGGGAAGGCTTAGCCTTCCCTAGCCTACAGTACCCGCCGCCCCTGTTGTTAGTATAATTAAGTGTGCTCACTCATTCCTGTGAACTGCATCTGACTCGTCATGGTCTCGACTTGACCTTTACCCCATTAGTTTTAACTGCCTGGCCATTGCCATAATTATGAGAGAGTATGAGAGAGTGATTTTGTCTGTTCATTTTCACTCATTGTTGTTTGTCACTGCAGTCTGACTAAATGCTATTACTTATCTTGTCAAACGGAGACTAACTTGACCCCTGACACTTTAATTTGACTCAATGCAGTCATCACTTATTCACAGATGGTACTCATGCAAATAAGCTGCTGTCATCCCAGAGAACTATTCACTGTACATCTGTTATGTGTTGTATTCTGTAGGTTATTTAGTGCTGAACCCAGTAGCATCATAGTAAGCAATTAAAAAGTCAAATGAATCCCTTCAAGTTTCAGCCTATTAGTTTATTATTCATATGATGGTTCATGCTTCTGTGTGGAGTTTACACAACTCCTGAGTTTATGTGTTTGCTAATGACCAAGCCCTTATTTGAGACAAACCCTGTACAAGTTGCACGTCCATCACACTGGTGATACAGTAATACAGTAATACAGAACTCAACACATGTGAAAAAAATGCCCTCTCATAACCTGTTCTTCAGTTAGCATAGCTACGGTCAAGCTATAGCAATTTATTAACTTTTTTTGTTGTTTGATTTCTATCCAAAGGTGGCAGAGACAGACGTGGAGGTCCCGTTCTCACCTTTCCTGCACGAAGCAACCACGACAGAATACGACCCGAGGACCTGCGCAGACTCATAGCTTACCTAGCTACTATTCCAAGGTATGAACATTTGTGGGGTTTCAGTGAAAGATTCCTACTGTTAGACACACACTCATATGCAAATGCACTAACCTATACGCCTGGACCTTTCTCTTGATCCTGGGTTAATTTGAAACAGACACCTCCTCCTGCCCTCTTATGCACTCGCACTCACACACATATCATCGCTTCCTTTGTGTCAGACGTTCCCACCTTGCTTTGATTTAAAATGCTGAAGCATAACCCGAGGCTACAGAGAGCTGGGATGGTTTTATTTTGGATTCTCTGTGAGGATTCAACCCCCCTTCCTCTTTGTTCCCCCCTCTCATTTCCTCCTAACTCTCTAGAAAAAGCTACCACCCCTTTATATAGGTTATCACTCGTTCCTTTTTGGTAACTCTCATCTCTTCCATCCTGCTTTAAATGATATCTAGTATGAATGGGATCATGTCTAACTGGACAATTAAAATTGCAACTTATTTTTACTCCATTGCTCTATGTAGTTCATTGCATGCTGATATTCTGGTCTAGAAAATGTTTTCTTCACATTTTACACTGAGCTCCAGGCTGTTCTGTTTGGAATCAGATGTGACTAGCTTGGAGGGAGCATGGCTGTTCTGTTCTGCCGTTTCTGATCCCCCTATGCTTTCTAGTTCTGCAAAGGTTTGGTGCTTAAGCCTTTTCCACAGTAGAGTTTGGAGATTTGTCTTGAGGCGATATGTGGTCCAGATTAAGTACTGCAAAAATTGGGTCCAGGTTTCTTCACGGCTCCCTCAGGGCTTTCTGGCATAGTTTGCAATTTGGCATCAAAGTCCAAGAACAAACTAGATCTATAAAACTATCAGATACAACCCCTAAGACAAAATATATTCACATATTTTCAGAGGTGCATATAAATGTTGCAGTAAATGATAACTTGCTCTGAATCTGGACATGTGTGTTTCAGTTAGTCTATTTAGACTTCAATGCTTCCAAAAATCACTAAATGTAAGGCTAGAGAGGAAAAGATTTGTCAGACTGAACCAAGTGTCACTTACTCAGAGGGAGGTCGGATTGACTTCTCTTTCTCCTGTCTAAATATTTCTTCCCTCACGCTCTCTAACTCTCTCTCTCCCCCTCCTCTCCGCTCTGTTTTTCTCTTCCCATTTGGCCACCGATCTGTTTTCAAAGAGTGAGGTCAGAGTGAGTTAGAGCAGGAGGGCCTGCGTCTGTTTCCTAGCTAGACACATTCAGATTGAAGCCTTTAACACTGAGAAACAACCTTTTATGGACTTATTCACCAGCAGGACTTCTGGTAAGCAGGAGTGGACATTTCAACGCTTCAATGTTTTAACTACTTTTTGCTTTTCCAGACGCTTTACAGAATTGCATGGGATGTTTTGACTCAACATTCTCGACTTCTACACCTTTTCTGCAGATTCCTTCTCTAATTGTTTTGTGGCTCTAAATGTCTTAATAACTGTAACATTGGCAGTGACTAAATAGTTTAACAGTTCTTTCCTTAACTTCTTCAGGTTTTTTTTACAAATAAAATGTGCACATACACATCTTTATCCGGTTGTCACTTGTTTATACTCTCCCCCTAAGCTGCCCTAATGGTTTCATGTTAGCATAAAAAGATCCTTTATTTTCTCTTTATCTTAAGATCTGACATCTTTATATGTTCATTTGCAGTGAGGAGGTGGCCAGACATGGCTTCACAGTCATTGTGGACATGCGTGGTTCTAAGTGGGACAGCATCAAGCCTCTGCTGAAGATCCTCCAGGAGTCTTTCCCCTCTTGTATCCACGTCGCACTCATCATCAAGCCGGACAACTTCTGGCAGAAGCAGAGGACCAACTTCGGCAGCTCAAAGTTTGAATTCGAGGTTGGTGACACTACCTTATTTCTAAGACACAAAACACATTTTTTCATCATGTCTGGTTTTGTTGTTGTGAATGTTGTACAAGAACCATTAGTCTCTTTTGGGTGTACAGGTTTTTCATTATTTTCTTTTTTTTCTATAAGAGATGGATTGGTAGTGCTCTTTACATCAATATGACTTTATTAAGTATGATAAATTAACAATGTGGTCTTAGCTGTTAGAGTTCTGTTAGCATAGCCATCATGTCTAATTGGGCCGCTGCTTTGGTGACAGCTGCAATGTTCTATCCCATGTGGGCATCTGCTGGTATATTTAGTTCTGACCCAGTTGCTAAGGGACCAGGATATATAGGACATAGCAAAACGGTTCAACCCAACACTAGATACAGATGTTGAACATTTACTGTATCTGAGTAGGTCTCAATGATAGGCAGGAGGTCCCTGGTTTGACTCTCTTGCTGCAGCGTTATCGATGGGGGAACAACTTGGTGTTTTTATTGCACGACTCCCTGCTGCAAACATATGTATAGGTTCAACCCTCCAACTACAACTTTTCCTATTAAAGTGTCTTTGTTTGCTTGCAGTTAACAATTGTTATAGTATCTTTACAGAGGAGCACTCAGGGCTCCAGAATCCAACCCCAATTCTGCCAGTTTATTTTGCATGTTCATAGTGTTACCTCAGTGTTTGTATTTCCATTTTATTAACGATAACATGAACGCTGTTTAAAATGTCTGGAATGTTTTTTTTGGGGTCACCCCACCTATCTAAACAGTAGACCTGTGGAGCTACTGACTCTGCAAATTATTTTCAGAAGTATTGAGAAATGTTAAGTTTATGGTAACTGTGATGCTGATTACATTTTGGTTGGTTTTATCTCACTGTCTCCCTTATGTCTTCCATCTCTCCATTCCCAAATGTTTTCACTTCTTTTCTTTTCTTGCATTCATCCCTCTTTCACTTTCAACTACAATTGTCCCACATACACCCACCCACACCAGACGGTGATGGTCTCCTTAGACGGTTTATCCAAGATTGTGGACCAATCCCAGCTGACAGCTGACTTTGAGGGCAGCTTAGAGTACAACCATGATGACTGGATTGAGGTTTGGATACTTTTTCTTTTTGTTCTATTCTTCAGATGTTTTAGTGACACAAGCTGACCTTAGTCTTTGACCTGCTTAATTAAGAAAACTTAAGTAGAAATTCAGTAGTATTTATATTTTGGAAAATGCAGCTTACTTTTGACTTTCATTTTAGGTGCGGCTGTCGTTTGAGACCTTTGCCAGCGATGCCGCACGCACACTGGCACGCTTTGAGGAGCTCCAGGAAACTTTGTCCCAGCGTGATCTCCCGCGGGACCTGGAGGGGGCCCGACGGCTCATGGAAGACCATGCTGGGCTGAAGAAGAGGGCCACTAAGGCGTCGGTGGAGGAGCTTGATGCGCAGGGACGGAGGCTGCTGCAAAGGCTACAGTTACAAACTGCAGGAGGTGGAAGTAGCAGTGAAAGCGGGTACCGTAGTGGCGGAGCTAGTGGAGATTCCAACGACCATCATCACAGCTTCAATGCGCATGTGGACATACACAACCTAGTAGCTAAAGTGACAGGCTTGTTGGATAAGCTGCATGGGACACGACAGAATCTGCAGCAGCTGTGGCACATGAGGAAACTGAAGCTGGACCAATGTTTCCAGCTGCGTCTGTTTGAACAGGACGCAGAGAAGGTTAGCTTGTCCTCCATGCTATTACCATGAATGTTGAAACCAGTTAGATTTTATTTGGTTCTTCACTGCCCCCTCATATTGTTGCCCGTTAGTGCGTCTCGGTATGTTGATACGTTATGTGTCAAGTCGCAGTCTATTTACGTACAACACTTACAAGTATTTCAGGCTCACAGGAGCAAATCTGATGTATGACCATGCATGCATGTCAGTTTTAGCTGGGTATTTTAAACATTACATTAATCCCGACATTTAAATCCTCAGATTAGCCCTGTGCATCCCAGATTAACAGGGATGTGGATGTATGTAGCATTGCAGATAAGGTTCCTTAGAGAAACTACTTGCAAGTGTTAAAAGAGGGTTAACACACAAATTATTAATAATATAAATCATGTGTTTTTCACTTCCTGGGGATTTATAGTTTTTAAAGGTTTGTGTGTGTGTTTGTATGTGTGTGCATGGCTGTATGTGGTCAAATTCGAGAGAGTGTGATGCTGCGTGTTTGGAACTGGGAAATGTAAAATATGAAACTGAGCTGCAGGCAAATGCAGAGGCCTGCTATGGAAAGTGTCAGAGCTGTAATTCAAATAAATTAAACGTCTTTTCAACACACCAAACATGTAGTGGGAGGAACATTAAAATGACACCACACATATGCACACAGCTAATTTATTTAGTCAGTGGAGGGATAAAATATTTTAGTTGATTACAAACACCAAGCAACTCTCTCATTCTCACTGCTGTTGCTGTGAGTACAGGAGATCGAAAGAGCCTTTTCAGTTTTAATTCTATGTAAGACTAACTGCATTTCCTCCCCATAGATGTTCGACTGGATCATGCACAACAAAGGCCTTTTTCTCACCAGTTACACGGAGATCGGAGGGAACCACCAGCATGCTGTCGAGCTGCAGACCCAGCACAACCACTTTGCCATGAACTGCATGGTAAGACTTTGTCTCGTCGTTCACACATGCAGATAAACAATATTATTCCTTCTCAAACTATCATTATTACTGTCATTCACAGTGACAAGCTAAGACCTCCCACCCCTGTACAATCACCAAACACACATATATGCTTCTCATCTTTTAACCCAAACCAGCCTCTCCCTCAGGCTGTCGATTGCTGTAGAACAATACTTTCTGTCCTGCCACTGTTGGCCTCAAATGATTCAGTTGTGTTCCACTGTGCCTCAACTCTGCCCCCTCTGTCAAGTCTTGTCACAGTGTTGTTCCCATAATTGAACCATATTACCTCCATGCCCCTCCCATAACTGTTTGCTTCCCATGCTGGTCTGCTCCCCAACCCTTCCTTCCTGTACTGTATTCTGCACAACTTTGCTGCAGATTAATACATTTTGCTAAGGATATTTTACTGTAAACTGTACACTCTGCATTCTTAAAAAAAATCATCAATACCCTTCCTGTCTGTGCTTGTCTTCTACCCACCACAAATCACACCCTCACTGCCCCTAATTCCATTTCATTTTTACATCACAATTCATCAGTGACATGTATATGTACCAATGACAAAAAGCACATTTAGTCATGGAAATTGAAACACGCAAACATGTTAAGCCCATTTCGTATAATACAAAAACAAGGACCAACAGGAAAATCAAAATCAATCATGTTTATTTCACTCGTAATGTCAAACTGTAACTATTGTTAGTGAGACCATTGCATCCAAGGGGAAAGGGGCCCATGGCCTGACATCCCCCCCACTCACAGTCCCACTGGTGTCAGGATGCATGGCTAACAAGCGGTGTGACACCAAGTCCCAGAGGTAGCTTCAGTGTCAACACACTGTAGTTTGAGATGAACAATAACCCATAGACAACAGTGGTAGAACAGACAGGTGGTACTGGAGTTTAAACTCACACATATATTAACAATACACTTGAAACACACACACACACGCACACGCACACACACACACACACACACACACACACACACACACACACACACACACACACACAATAGGGTGACCATTACTGCCTCCGCCCATTCTTCCACAGGAAGCAGCGTTTCCCCTTCCTGTTGCCTGCATGGCCGAATGGAAATACGTAGTGTCAGGATGTGTTTGTGTCTTTTGTAGAATACTGCCTGTGTCCTCTTGTTTCTGAGTATTTTACAGTATATAGAAAAAAGTATGGAAAGAAAAAGGAAGGTGAAACAACACCTAAGTACCTTTACACACATTTCATGTACCACTTACTGCTGATGTGTAAATATTGGCATTACCGGTACTGTTTTTTCAATGTTGTATTAGTGATCATTGCTTTTGGCTTGGAAATTCATATGAGCTTCATCAAGTTTAGGTTTATGACATAAACCAAATGCTAGTGGTGACTTCTAGCAAGTATCATGCACAATACACTAGATGGAGTTATGTTACTGTACTGTAATGCCCCCTTTAGGAGACACTTGATAAATACAGTTTGGTAATGAAGGGGTTTCTCAACCATGATATAAGTTAAAGTTACATTAGTTTTTTAACATTTCATATGGTGCAGAAGCTTTGTGTCACAATTTTGCAGGTAAACCAATCCTATTTTGGCTGTGTGTATATAGTATAAAAAAAACAAGACAATATGGTAGATATATTACACCTGTACAACATACAGTGTAGCACAACATAACTGACAATGTACAAACATTAATGATACCAAATGATAACATGGTTAAGGATAATTGAAGTGTTTTTTCCAGTTACATTATAGATTTGTTTCCAGATTGGCTTTAACGCCTGGTCATGTTCCCTAAAGTAGAGTTACTGCTGCAGGAGATCGGCAATCGGCAGAATCCATTTTCAATGGTCTTGTTAAAAGAATTGATTGAATCCCTTTGCTCCTGTGAAGGCAAATATGGTTGTTAGTTAAGATAAAGCCAATTAATATGCTGAACTTTGTTATATATATTTTTACAAGGATACCAACACACAACTCTTTTTCTTACCTTTAACAATTTGTTATTGTCCATGGACAGATCACACTGGGAAACAACGGAACAATTAGAGTTGTCCAGGATGGAAAGGTACATTGATCTGGAGCTGCTTCTCAGATTCACTGTAGAGATGTCCAACAGTTTAGTTCTACACAACTTATTAAATGTTTGATCAATGATTTGTTTTTGTTGTTTTTTTAGTCAGCAATCGTTCCAAATGACTAGCTGTTAGTTACCATGACTCATATGTTAATAAACAACTCACCTATTTCTATTTTCAAGTCCTGGATTTCCTCTGTGTTATTCTGTAGCCTCTCACCTATTTCCCTTTTCAAGTCCTGGATTTCCTCCGTGTTATTCTGTAGCCTCTCACCTATTTCCCTTTTCAAGTCCTGGACTTCCTCCGTGTTGTTGTTCATAAAGTAAAACATCCCTCCAAGTAACATAATACTCAGCAACAGAAGACCCACTGTAGTAATCCTGAGGAAAACTAGTCAGAAGAAAATAAAATGTTATTATAATTGACCAGTATGATAGTGTTCCTGTTTATGAAATTCCGTATTTATATTAATTGAATTTCAGTATACCTTACCTAATTGAGATACCCTTAATCCTCTGTTAGCATTCATTGGAGGGCGTCTGATAGTGATGTATCTGTCGGTAAGAGGAATGGAAGGTAGAGCAGAGGTCGGGCTTCTGGTGTTTTGATGCGGTTTATCAATTACAGGTTTCTCTTTTTTCAACTCTTCTCTCTTCTGTCCTCTTGAATCTGGGCCTGAGTCATGCTGGTTTGAATCCTCTTTTCCGTTAAAACCAAAAACAGGTGTTTCTCCTTTTTCATAAATCTCTAGTTCCAACCATTCATCTGCATCCATTGTCATGTATTCATCGACAGCAGTGTCTTCTGTTTCAAGCTGCTCCATTGTTGAATTGCATCTCCATCTGACTTTGAGTTATGAACGCACATAGCACCTTACAGAACAGATACTACTAACATCATTTTTGTGGGAGGGACTTCATGAGACCAATTTGAATAAAAACATTTTAAAAATATGTCACAGAATATTCACTTACCTAAGGGAAACACACTTCTTCTTTTCAACCTTAGCTTACTACATGTAACCATGATTTATTTTTTTTTAAAAACTGGATCACCAGGGGAGAAAAGGAAATGCATGATTCAGAAGCAGAATACCTTTATTCGTCCCACAGAGGTGTCATTTGCATTTGTTACAGCAAGAAAAGAGCCAAAGACAGCTTTATTATCCATGAAGCATGCATTCAAAACATATTAAAGATACAAATAAATAAAAATGTTAGCAATTATTTTGGGTGAATCGGAGGCTTGATTATAATCTGCAATATTTGGGTAAATACACATACTATGATGATTAAAACACTTTCAAAATCATGCACACTTGCACAGTATAGGTTTTACATGCTAGACATTGTTAATATTAGCACGAAAATATGTAATGAAAGAAAAGAAGAAAACATTGGAACAGCCCTAAAGGCATGGAGATGATTTGCCTTACATTTTTACACAGAACATATGTCAGCATGGTCGATCTAGGTGTTGATAAGAACCTACCAGGGTGCAAAGTAATTTTATTTTTTGGCAAGACAGGAAGGATGTTACTGCTGCTGTGGACAGTTGCTCATCTTGTTCTGAAGTTCCTTCTCAAAGCAAATTCCACTGTGATGTTATTTGTTTTCCTACTCTGTAGATGATCTGATCTCTGGGTCAAAGGTGTTGCCCTGCTTTTCCTCCTCTCTTTTTCTCGTTCTCCCTCTCACTTGCTGCATACCCTCATCAGGTTTGAGTTAGGAATAGCTTCTGCCTATCTCTGCCCTCCCCCTTTCTGTCCATCAGTTTGGAATTAAGGCTTTTACCACCCAGTGTGTTCGAGTAGTCCAGCCTCTGTTATTTAATCTAATTCATAATGTCCAGCAGATGGCTTGAAGCCCTTCAGGCTTTATTGGTTGTGACTCAGAACTCTTTTCCCTATCTGCTCCGTTCCCCTACTCATTTGTATGTGTGTATGTACAGTGGGGCAAAAAAGTATTTAGTCAGCCACCAATTGTGCAAGTTCTCCCACTTAAAAAGATGAGAGAGGCCTGTAATTTTCATCCTAGGTATACCTCAACTATGAGAGACAAAAGGAGAAAAAAAAATCCAGAAAATCAATGTCTGATTTTTAAAGAATTTATTTGCAAGTTATGGTGGAACCCTCTCTGAAGAACCAGCCCCTTACCGTGGTAGAGAGGTTTTTGTGCCCTGATAAACCTGGTTATGGCTAGAAAGGATCCGTCTAGTGTAAATATGACGTCGCGTTCTCGTTGTAACTCTCGTTGTAATCGGAGCGGCTCGGAAACACATCTACAGAAGTAACATGATGCAACATACACATTAATGCAGCTGCAATATTAATAGAGAAACATCAGACATAATAGTAAAACACTGCAAGGGAACATTTTATTGCACCAGGAGCTATCTTGGGACTTTTACTGCAACAACGTTGATTTGCCTCTGCGGGAAACAGCGATGGGGTCGGGTGCGCTGCCAGAAGGGTAGCAGTGAAGGCAGAGGGTCTCGACGGACCAGACCTGGGCGACAGAAGCTGGCTTTGGGGACGTGGAACGTCACCTCTCTGGGGGGGAAGGAGTCGGAGCTTGTGCGGGAGGTGGAGCGTTACCAGTTGGATCTGGTTGGGCTCACCTCTACGCACAGCGTCGGTTCTGGAACCTTACTTCTGGATAGGGGTTGGACTCTATTCTTCTCCGGAGTTGCTCAAGGTGTGAGGCGCCGGGCGGGTGTGGGGATACTCACAAGTCCCCGG
>NW_011362055.1:0-3880 GCF_000735185.1 Notothenia coriiceps
AAGCAATTTTTTTCTACATGGATTTTAGTATACCATTGAATAATGACTGAATACATAAGCTTAAGCAACAAAACATTGTTTATTTTTTTCAAGGAGGTTCTTAACCAAGACCAACAGAAAAGTGCAATTTTTGCCATAAAGTGTAGCAATAGCATATTTAGGAATATAGTACATTTCAGAGATTCAGGTAGCCTATAGGTAGGTAGACCTTCTGTAAACTATAACACTTTGTTTTTTAAATAAAACACAATACTTTCAAGTACATTCAGAACATTGGAAACCCTGACTATTAGAAAACATCTCTCTGTTGCTTCAGAGGCCATAACAGACTTTGTTGATTTACCAACAGTTGATTTAAAAAATCTAATCAATTTCAGTCCAACTCTCTCAATAACCTTGGCCAAAACAATAAACAGTTCAACATAAAGGGCCAGTTGCACCAACAACATAATAAATAGTTCAACATAAAGTGTACTGTACCATTTAAAATAAAAATAAAAAAGTGCCAGTGATTGACCTCAATCCCTCCTATTCTTCCAATATCCTAATGAAAAATAAAATCTCTCTGTTGCATAGGCCACTGTTTGATAAACGCGAATTGGGTGTGGGTCCTTGTACTCCGAGTCGGGCTAACGTCCACGCTAGCTTCCACGCTAGCTGCTATAGGTTTTGCATTGAGGTGATACTTGAGGCTTGATGTGCTGCGGTGATATGCAAATTCCTTTTTGCATAATTTGCAAACAACCGTGCTCTTATCGATGCTTCCATCCGTCCGTTTTTTAAAACAAAATGTCCCATCCACGGGGCCAACTAAAGCGGTCTCATCAGCTTCTTCGTTCATGTTTGACTATTGTTCACTGTGGTTTGTTGTTGTTTGAATTCATGAACGTTAGTTGGTGCTCCAGTATAATCGGTACCCCTGAAACTCATCCAGTGAGAAACGTTCTGCGGTGCAAAAATAAGTGCGATTAAAATGCGTTAATTTTTTTAACACGTTAATTTTTGTGTAATTAAATAATCTTAATTAACGCGTTAAAGTCCCGGCCCTAGTATTTACTATTTACTTGCAATATATTGTTCTTTTTATCTATGTTTTGTGGTGCTCTGTTGGAGAAGCCTGTGACACAACATTTTCATCGACATAACTACACTGTAGCTATGTTCGTTTGACTAATAAAGAACCTTGAACCTTGATTCTCTCTCAAGCTAGCACACTATGCTTTTATGTTGCATTGATTATTGCAATGCTCTACTTGCTGGTCTCCATGAAATGAATATTGCTTCATTATAACTACTGCAGCTGCACAAGTATTCACAAGGACCAGAAAGAGAGCCCACATCAACCCGATTTAAAGTCTCGGAAGTTGCTTCCTGTGAGCTTCAGAATTGATTTTATATACTTGGATTGGTTTTAAGAGCTCTTGACTGTCTTGGTCCAAGCTATTTATCAAATTAGCTTTTGACTATCAACCTTTCGGAACCTCAGCTCTTCTGGTACTGGCCTTTTAAGAAGGAAAGTGCTGAATATATAAAGGGTTGAAAATAAAGTTAGATTTGATAGCTTTTCTGTTTTGGACGCTTATGCATTCCCTCAATGGTCAGCAATGGCAAATAAGGCACTAATTTCCATGCAAAGTTGAACTTTATGTGACACATTCGTGTGGATTTTGCACTGGCAGGCTAATTGAAATTATTCTATAGTTATTACCTTATTTTGCTGCAAACTTCACCATTTTAAATGCTTGTGCAATGTAGCATTTGTATTTAATTATGATATTTGATCACTATTAACCAATAATTTTTGATTATTTTTTGTTGATTGAAATGCTACTACCAAATAACTGAAAGTGAAGTTAGTTTCTGGTAATTTTGTTCCTATTGTACATGTATTTCTCTCATTCTAAGAGCTTTTTAATGTGGGCTTTTAAAAAAGGTATTTGTCATAGGCTGCAGGTGCACATGTAGTCTCTCACCACTAATTTAAACTTGGACAATCACACAGAACCTTGCACGTGCACGTGTTGCTTGGCTTGACGTTGGGACTGGTGGGCTCATTATGCACGTGAGCTCAACCATGTGGCCTTTTTTCCCTCAAATTCATCTCCTCTGTCCAAACCACTCCCTTTTAGTTTTCCCCTCCCCCACACCACGGAATAACCACAGGAGGTGAACTTCAAGAAGCTCAGAAAGACAAACCATTTCCATGAAAAGATAGATTTTCCAAAAATCCATCAAAAACCCCAGCGTGTTTGTCTTCACAGAGAACCAAATCATTTGCAGAGACTTGACAGTGTTTTAGATGGTTTTCATGTAGACGCTGCGCTGGGTTTTTTCATAGAATGGAGCCATTGGCCACATGCTGTTTGCAGCCATTGCTACAGGGCAATTGTATATGTCTTTGAATGATCAATGCAATGCAGGTATGACAGTGGTAAGACTAAAAATAATGTAGAGTGTGTAGTATTCTGTTGCATTGAATTCCACATCATAGCAATATGCTTTTGACATTAGTGATTTTAACGTCAAAACTCAATATTAAAACTGCATTAATGTACTGTATCGCGGTATTTAAAAAAAGAAAATATTCAAATAACCAAACCTCAAAATATATGTTTTTACCATAGATTCCCTATCTTGCATGGAATTTTACCATGAATGGCATGGCAGTGTTTCTGCAAAACTGATTGGTAACAAATGTCCTTCACAAGTGTTTAAGCATGCGCCACATTTGTATTTCTTTCATCTCCCCCCAAATACAAGCAAGCTATTATTTTAAACTTGTGATTAATCATGATTATTCACAGAATGATATTGTGATTAATGGGATACATTTTTTTTAAATCAATCAACACCAATACTTTTTATCCCAATTATTCAAAGTTATATTTCTTATAGCCAAATAAAACTTTTTAATATCAAACAGTGGAGACATGTTGGCCCTCATGGAAGAAACAGTCCAACTATATGATTATTTCCCAAGTTATAGCTAATCAAGACAACCTAGAACTGCTAACACGTGATGTAGACATCACAAAAACTGGTTGAATGTTACAATTGTATCCGGAAAAAGGAAACATCCTTCCAACATATATTTACAACAAACTAAATCAAACTATGAGAATCCAGGAGGACTGGCCTAGAAAAACAAAAAATAAACATTAGGGAAGTCCAGTCCAGCCAAACCAGGGACCGTAGGACCCAGAGCTTCCCCATTAAACTCAAGACAAACAGGGCATAAACTAAAATCAGAAACCAAAGAAATAAGGGCAAAATAAAGACAGAAATCCTTACCTGAGGTAGCTGAGCACCGCAGCAAAATAGATCCTACTTCTCCAGCCATCCTTACACTGTAAAATGTTTGGCTGTAAAATTACAGTAAATTACTGGCTACTAGTTGCATGGATTTCACAGTAATTTACTGTAAATATTTCACAGGAATTGACTGTAAATATTTCACAGTAATTTACTGTATATATTTTACAGTAAATTAGAATAAAAGTACAACTAAATACTGTAACTTTACAGTTGCCATTCCCATGGAATTACTGTGATATAGCAGTACAGAGCTGTGGTATTATAGTACCTTGCTGTACATACATTACAGTAATTACCTGTATGTTCACACTATTACTGTAGAAGTAATGCAACACAGTAGCCAGTAATTTACTGTAAATATAAAAATGTAAATAATACGATAATATATTATATTGGAAATGTTGTCACGGCCCCAACCTCTACTCCGCGGTAGTGGCTCGTGCTGAGATCCGCAACCTGAAAAAATACACGCAATAACCGGTACTTGGTAACGAGCATTTATTGATAATCAGCCGTTTGCTCACACAAGCGAAATGGGAAACAAAAAGAGGTCTGGAGGAGTGGC
>NW_011362056.1:0-9334 GCF_000735185.1 Notothenia coriiceps
CACTGCCAGCAAGAGCCAATATCTCTCCATGAAGAAGCACACGCACAGAAAAAACACAGGTCTGGATTTTGCAAGAGAAAATATATATAGCTGTGATCGTCATTGTGATCTTCATCAGGTGTGTTAACACATGTGCTCACGGTACATTGCTCACAGCGAGCCTCCCACCGCCAGCTGACAGCTTCACACTCAGACACCCACCCGCAAGTATCGTATCACAAAATGCCTACCCATAGATACAGTTCTGTCGTATATTATGTTACATCTGCTCAAATATGTGACTCATGGCACAGTCATCCCGTGCAGACTGTGATATCGGCACAAACAGACGCTGCTCTTTTATGGATACACCAGTGCTGGAGAGAAAGGAGTCTGCAGTCATCCAAACAGTCGTGATAAAAAAAAAAAAAAAGCCAAATTAATTCTTGTTCCCCTGCTTTTCTTACGGCATTACCGACAACAGAGGGGTTGGTCTTTTTAGATTTGTGTCTAAATCCAACATTTTATAGTCCTGAATGGTCGTTTTGGGCTGTTTTATGAATCCTCTGGCAAATCAATCAAATATCCGATGTATCTCTGAGGAGACGCTCTGTGGTGATTGTGGTTTTCCTCATAAAAACTGCTGTTATCAAAATCCCTTTTGTGATAACTGTCTTCCATTCGCTACATTTTGGTCCATCATCACCGACTCCTCGGCTCAGGATGGTTATAGTTGTCCATTCAAAAACATGACAACCAATAATCGCTTTATTCTCATTTCAGTGCCAGCACATTTGTATTTTCATTAATATCCATAAGAAACATATTTTCCTTATCTCCGTTTAACTCGGTGCAGATAAACACTATAAATACAAAACGTTTGTACTTCTTAAAACACAAAGTTCACCTGCAGCTACTGCCTATTTACATAAACCGTTTTTTTTCTTCATTACATTAAACTATTTCACATCAAACCCTCATTGCATGGTTGTTTATATTTTAGTGTGATTGCATAAAACCATTAGATCTCTGGTAGTTCACTCCCCTCATTTCCAAATGTAAATAGTACAAAATAAAAACACACTTAATGTGGTCACAGAAAAAAAACAGAGCTTGTGCCAAAAACACCTTCCAGAAGATGGCTTTGCATCGAGTGTTTCCAGTCCTTTCCCCAGCTTATAGAGGAAGCATCTGAGTGTCAGCGCAGTAAAGTGGAGCTCCTTCTGTTTTCTCATCTCATGATGCTACAAACCATCGCAGAAACTCACTTTACAGACGCTCCAAAGAGACTACAGAAAAGGAGTGTTATACAGTGGTGACTGCTCTAATTTCTAGGTATCAAAAGGTTTCTGATGAATAAATTAGATGTTGAAATGAAGCCAGTTCAGTACTAAAAGGTGACCCCTTTTGTTCAGGAGCAAGCATGTGCAGTAACGCATTACGAAGCTATCACTAGAAAGCAGCGCTATTGCCAAAACGCGCAAGCAAAAGGCTTAAAAAAGGCAAGTGAATGCAACGCTTTACATTTTGCATGCATTGAATTACATCCCAGTTGTATTGTACATTGGCTGCTACATTGATTGGGAGTGCAGTTTCTTTTCTCTCTGTCCATAGCAACAGAAAAAATAAAAAAACATTATCTACACGTTGCCCATCTCAACAGAGAAGAGAATTAGTTTCACCTCCAGACTGCATCTGACATCAGTATTCAGTGCTGTGGGAATGTTTTCAAAAGTAGATGATTCACAAAGATGCACAGACCCTCACCTCAGAGCAGGAGTTTAAAAGTCTTTGTGCTGCTTTTCTTAACTCTGTACCATAACCATGCCACATCTCAAGGTCTGGATTACATAAAACACTTGACAAAAGATGCCACATCCACCATTTGAAAGAAATTAAATGATGCCAATCCACCACATTTATAGAAAACAGAAGGTTAAAAAATAAAAGAAAAGTAAGTCCTTTCTAAAATTATTGAAATTCATGCAATCTGTTATGACTGAATTTCGTTCTCCTTGGATTTAACGGTCTGGGCCTGAGTAGGTCTCAAGTGGTCTGAGAGTGAGCCATGCATGGCCACTGTCGCTGTATATGAAATGTAACTTGGTTCACTGTCGGAGCACTTGGCGGGGCGGCTAGTTACAGAGTTATTATCACTGCTGCTGTATGACTATCATTGAAAGGATTATTACCACTCTGGGCAACGCACTGACATCAGTAACTTTTTAGGATTGTGGTTCACACAGGAGTTATATGGCAATATGCAGCCGCAAGTCTTCTGGCGGCTGTTTTGTGTTGAGGTATTAAACACTTAGGTGCTGAATAAACCTCAGAGATATATATATTTAGATCAAATATAGAAACGCTCTCACAATGATCCATACTGCGGGTGCATGTATGAATGCCTGTGACACCCGTACACACGCACACAAACTCACACACGTGTATACACACACACACACACACACACACACACACTGAAGTTTGCTACTCTGCACTACTTTCTCAGACTCTTCGGTTTCTGACACAAGTCCTTTCTTCTGAAGTTGTTTACTCCAATAATCTCGGTCTTCATCTCTTCTTCTTTCCAGAGTGGCCTGTCTCCGTGGCTTACTGCTGGTGTTGCTTCAGGCTGAAAACAAAACACAGGAAAGAATTTGTTAGTCTTGTTTTGCCTGTGACACAATCAGATCCGACAAGACAGTGCTCTTTAACTGCAGGGAACATCAAGCCCTCTGGGGGGGGAAATGTTTTGTTTCTGCCAAGCTCTTTACATTTACCTTTTTTAAAAATCTTTTTCCCTTGCCATTCTTAGTATGGCAGAATAAACAACATCCACATTGCCAATGTGAGAAGATGCAGAGCTGAAGCACTGAATTGCTTTATTTTTGTCTTCCACACTGAAAATAATTTCCTTTCACCGAGAATGATGGCTCCCCTCGATGTGAAGGATAACCAATAATCCGGTTTCACAATCTTCTCATAATTACAGCCGTCTATAATGCTTTCCATCTGGCAGTTCCACAAATTAAAACAAAGGAGAAAGATATGAGCATAAACCCTTGTGTTTAAGGTGCAATAATTACTGCGGATTTGGCCTTTATCTCCAGCTGCTGATTGTTTTTTGGGATGACAGGCGCTGTGGCTGCATTCTGTAGCTTTATCTCCATGAAACAAAGCAACTCCAGAGGCAACCGCGCCACATTTAATTAAAACAAAGAGAAAACTTGGATTGAAGCTAACACCAAGCAACACCCATCTAGTTGAGAACACATATTTAATGACATTTATTTGGAGCCCCCATAGGACGATATATCATCAGCAAGCTGATCTTTGCGAAAAATAGCAGAAAAAGATGGAGATTACATTTCATTTATTCAATTGCCTGAAATTTTACAACAGATATCCCAACAATATTATGGATGTATAACAATGACTCTTTCATCTCTGCAGCTCTTTGTGGGCATTTGTCTCAAACTGTTCCTCTTGTGAGATTGAGAAGTTTTTTGTTTTGTTTGAAAATGCAGTTGAGAAATGTTTTCATCTCAGAATGAGCTGAGCAATGCCTGTAGTTATGTTTTGTTTGGAAATACAAACAAAATCAGACGCATTAAGTTGAAACAAGTTGGTTGTTTCGTTGCCATTTGAAACAAACGACCGAAAAAAACGGCAAAACAAATTCCACCATTTCATCAGTCCTTTTTAGAAAAGCCACTCCTCCACCAACAACACTCCTAATTGGAGTGTTGCCCCACACAAACACTTCCAACGCACGCGGAGGGGGAGAGAGGGAGAGGGAGAGAGAGAGAGGGAGAGAGGGAGAGAGAGAGGGAGCAAGGCACACACACAGACACCCTGTCAGCACATATCCCCGTAATGGCTGTTAAAACAGTGGCCTCTACACCCTATCCGCGCTGTCAGGACTCATACTGCCCTTTGGACTGTTTGAGGGGTGGGAGGGTGTGACTTTTGTAGGCTGTTTGGTTCTCTGGGGAGGGCACAGTTATTGAGGAGGGAATGAAGGACACAGGAAGAGCAGAAACATTGGGTCAAAGATGGAGGGAGAACGGGGTCAGTCCATTCTGGGATGGAAAAGACTTGCATTGCAAATAATCAGTATACTGTAGTATAGTTTAAAGTCTATATGGCTTAAAGGTGCATTACATAATACACAGTTTGTTTGTTTGTTTGCTAGGTCTAGATTTTCTATCCATTTGGTCTTATCTATAAAGATCTTTCTGAAAAACCCTTCACACGAGTCGATGGCTTTTGTGTTCGGATATATGATGAAGGCTGCACTTAACTGTTATATTCAGTATTGATTTGCTTTATTTACAGAGGTTCGCATCCTTCTTGGCTTGTGACCTCTTATAATAACGCTGCTTGTGACCTCCTACGAGAGGTGATTGCTTTAGTGTCAGGATGATTTATGATTGGTAGAGTTGCAGCTCATGATTAAGTTCATTATCTATCCGTCAGTTATTTTCACATTAGTTGTTTTGACCCAAAGAAAGAGAAAAAGACCCATCATGAACCAATCGACTCATTAATTCAGATATTTGTAGAAGCAGCAGGTATGCTTCATAACACCAGATGCCTTCAGGTTCAGCTCTATATTCTTGTCCCAAAGTTATTTCAGAAACGTACATTCAAACTAGTAGATTTCACCCGCCACTCCTTCTACTGCTATTATCTGTCACATTGTTTTGGAAATGTCCCTGGATCGTGCTGTTTCTATGGGAACAACATGGCACAAAGAATAATGGGATGGTTTGACTGTATGAGAGTCGACTGCGTACTCAACATATTTTTTTTGTTTTTTACTTTGCATGCATATTGCTGTCTTTCACATACAGCATGTACAGTTTGGATGCAGTCAGCAGGGCATGACAAACATGGTAGGAGGTGAGGAATAGTAGGAGGGGGGGTAGGAAAGAGGACAAAGCACAGTGCAATGCAGGGAAGCAGAAGGTGAGAGGGAACGGGTTAAAAGACGGTTATGGTTTGTAGGTGGTAACTATTAAATCAATAATCTGTCCCAGGGCCACACATGTGGGAGGTGAGATATAGGAGGATGTGTGAGAGTGCAGGTAGAGCGCATCTGCCTCTGTGTCAGAGCGTAGTGTGTGTTAGGATGTAAAGGTCACCTTGGTGTGTGTGTGTGTGTGTGTGTGTGTGTGTGTGTGTGTGTGTGTGTGTGTGTGTGTGTGTGTGTGTGTGTGTGTGTGTGTGTGTGTGTGTGTGTGTGTGTGTGTGTGTGTGTGAGAAAATGTGTGAGAATGTGAATGCATCAAGCAGGGGCAGGTGCTTAGGGAGCTGTGAGTCATTTAGGCACGATCCCCCCCTCATCACCCTCGCCTTATTTTCATTGCAGACAGTATACTCAGGGCAGGGTTTGTGTATTTACATGTGTTTATATAAACAAAAAACCTGCATGAGCATGCATGTGTTTGTGTTCAGGCGTGACAGAGGAGCCATGCGAGGACAGCTGACCTACGCAGACCTGAATTAACCTTTCACCTTGCCTTGAGCAGGGAGAGGACACACACACGAGTCACTCACACACACATGCAGCATGCTGCCTCTTTAGCTGGTCGATGGCTCAACTATTCACATTCAGTTATTTTACACTAACCACTGTAATCTCTCACACTCGCTGCCTCCCTCTCTCTCTCTCTCTCTCATTGCCTCTCTCTTCAACATGCATTACTTTGTGCTGTAGTGTGTGTGTCCTCTGTGACACTGATGCTGAATAATTACCAGGGTGAGTATGCTAAAAGGATTGATCCTGACCTCACCATTATACCCTTAGGGCCTACGTTAACATCAGCATAAACATCACACACACACACACACACACATGTTCTGCACATAATCCCACATAAAGGCAGGCCAGAGGTCGGGATTGTATAATGAAGAAGCGCCCAGAGAGCAAAGGCCATGGAGCTTAGTGAGATATTATTATTATTATACGGGTAGTTAAAGCAACGCAGTGTCTTTGGTCAGATATACTACCCAGCTGACAGTTCCCATCAAGTTAACTGCGCTTTACTTAGATCCTTTGTTTTCTCTGGTCGACTCCAAGGATCTAATTAGCGCTCTTGCCTGTTCTGTTTTTAGAAATATGTTTAAATGCATGTGTACTTGTACAAAAAAACTATTCATGTTGGTAATCACTGCATAACAACCACAATGCCTTGAGGATATTCTTTACTGCGAGTATGAGCTCTCTAGCTTCACTTGTTCTGGCTCAGACTAGTGGATGGTATTGATCAAAACAATGTTGAACCAGACGCAGAAGGATCGTTATAACAGAGCCTGACTCACGCACCAGCATGCCAATAAGCCAATATTATTGGCATTTTTGTTGGCAGGTATTCAAACAGTAATTGCGGTACATAAACATTTAATTGATTCAGGGGTCTATAAAATAAAAGAGGTGCATTTAAAGAAATACTCTACAGTGTGTATACAGTACAGTCACTGCTGCTACTAGTTCTTAAACATTTGAACCACTTGCATGTTCTTGTCACGAGTCTCATAACCACATTTGAGGGGATTGTCATCTTGTTTATGTCATTATGTTTATCCAAAAAATAAGTAATATCCTATTTGCATACATTATATTTCCAAAGGGCTTTTAATCAAAACTGCAAGTAAAATAAAGTAATCAAAACTTGAAACACAAACTTTGTCACAAAGTAATTGCTGCATCCCCTTACATATACAGCATATCACTTTCAAAAGTTGACTAAAAAAAGATCTCCCGTATGAACACAGGCACAGTCACCACTGGGAACAGCCTGCCATCATCAAAACGTTGGCCAGATTTTCTCACAGCTGTAGGGCTGGAATAACCAATTCACCTCCTCTCTGCTGACAGCCTTATGTTCATTCTTTAATTTTCACTTTTTTAAAACAAGCCATTAGCTTTTACTGGCAGTACTTGTGTCAGGAACTAACACAGGGATTTTATATTCATCGAGCTAGTTCATACTGGCCAGCTAAGTGCATTGTCTTAATGGAAACACACTGTAAACAGCGCAAATGTAATGCCGAGTTTATCTAGTTATATCTCCGCTGTTATTATCCAGTACAGGTCCAATTACAGCAGCCAGTCTGCAGCATGACCTGCAGCTGACTGGGGATGAGGCACATGCACGTCACAGATAAGAAGAGCTGGCAGACGGATGCACCCAGCTGTTTAAAGAATAGAGAAATATGTTGTTGTTTTATGATGACACATTCCGAGAGCCATCACACACACACTCACACAGGCATAGAAGTGGGCCGCATACACACAAGTAGACGAAGATGCACACACATGGTTTTCATGGAGGTTTCTTCGGTGAGAGCTAATCCCCTGCCACTGTCAGCCGTGCTTTCGTCTCCTTCGGAAAGCTCCTTACACAAGCCAAAGCTCATCCTGAGTGTGAAAAACTCACACACCCTACAAAAATACACACACAGACATCCACACATCCACATTTAGTCAAAGCTATGGTGCAAGATTGCACATCACTTTGGAAAAGCCTTGTCCACGCTGTGAACAACCAAGAGATATGAACAGGAAAATCTCAATAGCCTTTTTTCCATAAGTACTCACATGTTTCTACATTCACACCAAAAACACATGACTGTTTAAAACTATAAACCACTTTTCAGTGCAGCTCAATAATCAGACAGCTTGTTCCTATACTAAGTAGACTTTAAACACCTCATTAATTCTTATGTCAGAACTTCCAATGCCTCAGAGAGAGATTTCATTTCCACTTCCACTCCTATGTCAGCAGAAAAGTGACACTCAAATCTTGTGTGAAAAAGGCTTTAATTGCTATAACAGCACACCCCTATTACTTAATGTAATGCACATTGCTGATTATGTATGTGTCTATAAATGAGGCTTGGTCTGAATTGGTTCCCAACACATCTCATGTATTGTGTTTCACCTGAGTGAAGCAGAGGAAGTGAGGTCGATGAGGTGGAACCTTTGTTCTTGTTCTATGTTTCCCGGAGGATCGATCCTCCAATGTAACAGAGCTGGCAAGATTTATTTCCAGTTTAGTCTTTACCCTCCTGGACTTAACAGAATCCGGCACAGGCTCGCAAAATAAGTCTGCGAGGGCTCAGGGCTGTCGCACTGTCAAATCGCTGGTGCTTTGAGGGCTCTCTCATGGACTCTTACACACTTTATGCACACTGTCTCTAAGTCTGCATCCTACACACGCTGCTGAAGGGATTTTAATACAATCCATAGCATTTGCATTAAAAATAGAGAACGGCAACTTCTAAGAATAAAGTAGTCAAACTACATTTCTATTATGCTATTAAACTACATAAACTGTACAATCACATGTGAAATAATCCAAAATGATGGGCCACATAAACGCTTTAGCCTCAGACATCATTAAGAGCTGTCTCATTGCTTATCATGTTTGTACAAAGACAAAATATATGAATAAGTGTTTTTATTTTTGGTTTGTATTCTGAAAAAGTCAGGGAATTGTTCACATCCATCCATCTTCTCCCGCTTATCTGTGGTCGGGTCGCGGAGGTAGCAGTTCCAGCAGAGAGCCCCAAACGTTCTTTTCCCTGGCCACATCAACCAGCTCTGACTGGGGGATCCCAAGGCGCTCCCAGGCCAGCGATGAGATATAATCCCTCCACCTGGTTCTAGGTCTACCCCTTGGTCTCTTCCCAGCTGGACGTGCCTGGAACACCTCCCTAGGGAGGCGCCCAGGTGGCATCCTAACTAGGTGCCCGAACCACCTCAACTGGCTCCTTTCGACGCGAAGGAGGAGCGGCTCAACTCCGAGTCCCTCCCGGATGACCGAACTTCTCACCTTATCCCTAAGGGAGACACCAGCCACCCTGCGGAGAAAACCCATCTTGGCCGCTTGTACCCGCGATCTCGTTCTTTCGGTCATGGAATATTTAAAAGCTTCTCTTTCGTCCCACTTGTGGCTCCGCTGCCTGTTCTGGTTTTCCCCCTTCTTTATCGTATTCAAAGGTTGTTTGGTGTCGTTTGTCAGAAAGGTTTACACACCGAGGTTAAGCGCTGGGAAGGATTGGGCTCGACTCCATTTCATTTTTCAGAGACAGATCTGCAGGGCATGGGAAACCCTGCAGGGGAAACAGCTCTTATTTAGCAACTTTAAAGATATTACATTTGTTTTTGTGCTTTTTTTTGTCAGTCGTGATGATTTGTTGTGCAATTTGAAGGTGGCTTGTCATCTTTTTTTTTTAAGAATGGAGGAATTTTAAAGGGGCTATTTTATACTTTTTTTTTTTTTAACGGTATATAGGTTTTAGTGCATGTAAATGGTCTGCAAAGGCTAAAATCCCTAAGTTACCC
>NW_011362057.1:0-4769 GCF_000735185.1 Notothenia coriiceps
AATGGGGAAGGGGGGTGTCCGGTGCCTTGCTCAAGGGCACCACGGCAGGGCAGGAGGTGAACTGGGACCTCCCAAGTAGCAGTCCACACTCCATATTTAGAGGTCGGGGACTTGAACCGGCAGCCCTACGGCTCACAATCCAAGCCCCTACTGACTGAGCCACTGCTGTTTCTGTCTTTATTTGGAAAGTGTTTTGTAACGTATGTGTTTGGAAGGTGCTATTAAATATATAATAAAGGTTATTATTGTTAAATCAGAATCAGGAATACTTTATTTACCCCAGTAGGACATTGAGATTTTGTTACAGTTGCTTAGAATAAACTAAAATAAAACAATTTTAAAAGACCATAGAAAAGCCAAAATGTGCACTACAATACAGAACAATAAATTATGTAAAGATATGTACAATGAATGCAGTAGTGTAATTAATATTTATAATGAGATAAATAATGCTCAAAAAGCAGATTATTGCTATAAGTGCAATACAGTAATGATGCGTAGCACTAGCAAGTAGTACACAGTTGAATATGGATTATTATTGGTATATATCACATAGTGGCTGCGTCTATACATCCCCACAGCTTGTTCACCTTTCCTCCTTAGTGTACGAGAATTAGACATTGTTAGAAATAAATAACCTGTAACACAATATGTGTCTTGTGTTGGCGGTATAGCAGAGTGTTTACTCACAGAATGGCTCTTACACTTCTCCAGTATTCTCTCAGACAGATGGTAGTTGAGAACCAGCCTCCTGAAGACGGGCAGGTGGAAGAGAGACTGCAACAAGAAGAGAGAAAAACAACCTGTTAGAGATGTAGAGATTACATTAAAGCAATGATAAACATATTGATACCAGCACTTTCAAAACGACGATTAACTTCACCTGAAAAAACTTCGCGGTCAAATTAAAGGGGACCTATTATGCTTTTGTTATCCATGTGTTCTAGAAGTTTTTGTGCAAGTAAATGGTCTGCTCAAAATCCCACATTTCTAGAACAGAATGGCATCACTATGGAACACTCGTGCTCCTATTGGCTAGCGCTCCAACACATTGTACGTGATAGGCTAAGGGGCGGGACATCTCTAAAGGCCTTGACACACCTAGCCGATTTCGGCCGTCGATAGATGTCAGGCCGTCGATGAGCGTCCTGTCGCCCTACTCAGATTGGTGTGTCCCGTACCGTTGTGTCTTTTCGGGAGGCTGTCGGCAAAATAAATCACTCTGATTGGCTGTTCAGCTTAGCGAATCAGTGCATGAGAAGCGAAACGGAAGTGAAGAAGGCACACACAGACGGCTATTATTTTTAATTTTCCAGTACCGCACTAAACATGTTTTCAATTATAAGCCGCCTGCTGGTAAGGAGAGTTATTGCCACTCACGCATGTGCAGTGCGTACGTGCTACTTGGCAGGACGTGAGGCGACACAACAGTCGGGTCCGTGGGGACGTGTTCTTTGGTGTGTCAGGGCCTTAAGAGGTTGACCAATCACAACAGAGCCGGCCAGCTAACCAATCAGAGCAGACTGGGCTCTGGTTAGATTTAAGTTTTCTTGTTTAAAATGTAATTCACATATAATATAGATAGAGGCTTACAAATCATGCCACTTTGTTATAAGGTATATGAGTTACTAACTTATCTGCGTTAGATTTAAATAAGAATTGGCTTCAATCACAAACAAAAAGAGTGTTATGTTTGAACATAATTCATGAATTTATGTTTTTTTATTGGTATTTTACACATCATTCTCAGGCCTACACACCATGCCTCTCTGTTATAAGATGCTTCTCCCAATAAACTAAATGCCTTATTACGGGTCTTGTATGCCCCGTGTGTGGCGGCGAGCACTTATGAATATCTTGATATATATTTTTCCATCCGAGCAGGAAATTCAATTACGGCTTATCTGAGTTTTACTGTAATTTATACCACGAAGGATAATGGAGGGAATATGAGCTGACAACTGAATTATGTGGTCACTCAGCTTTAATCTGATAGCATAATTACTTTTTAAAGGCAGAGTGCTTTATCAAGAGTCAGGCTCTGTCAATCTACAACAATCAATTCAGTTAAAAAAACAACAGCAAACGGGGTATCATTTCCATTTGTATTCAAACAACATCGCCTCATTTTCCTATTTCTACTCCCAGATAATAACGCCTGTCCAGCTGAATCGAGACAAACAATCACTGTCTGCTCTCGCTGTGGTACGAGGAAGTCCATCATCACTTCTCACTATTTAATGATCCTCTTTGTATCACAACGAGGCTTCGCTTTCTGACACCTGAGACTAAAACCCTCTGCAGTAGAAACCTGTAACAGCATTAGCACTTGAGTAAGACAACAGAGCAATGTGACTGTGGCAGCGGGGTGTGGTTAGGGCGCTGGCTGCTGGAGTGAAGGGAGTGGCTCGGAGGCCAGACAGCTGATCGGAATCAGGTAATCAGTGACGGAATAAAAGCATGTCGTAACCTGGTTCTGGTCTGTTTTGCAGTAGGCGGGATCCTGGAGGGTCGCCAAAGGACCTGTGAAGGTTCCCACACGGGCAACGTTTGAGACCCGTGTATACTTTGTTTGGAGCTCATAAACGCCTGTGAACAACCTGCTCTTTCCGTCGCTATTTTGAACCCTGTGCGAGCGGAGAGGCTCACAGTGACCTTAGAAGAAACCAAGATATTTAGGGTTGTCCTCTGCTCAGAGATTTAACTAGCATTGTAATCCTGCTTGTAATCCCCAATAACTGTAAGAGAATACCGTTATCTTTTTTATGTATCCTGATAACTTAATCCCATACCATGTAACCCATAATAATAATAATCCATTTTATTCACAAGCGCACTTTTCATTTGAGTAAACAAAACTCAAAGTGCTACAGATTAAAATGGTTGAAACAAACCAACAAAATAAAAGCAGCGATGTTTACGCCAGCATGGACTATAGATGCAACAACGTCTAATAATCAATGTCAATTATAACATTTCAAATTGGAAACCAAAGATACAAACTTGATTATAGATGGAAAAAACTGCCATTACAACAATTTGGGAAAATGGTTTTAAACAAAGAATGTGTAGGGACAAAATGAAAACAATGAACTACCTTAAAGACTGCAGAGGGAAATCTGGCATAAATCATGTCATGTATTTGTATGCATGATCCTTGTTTGAATAAATACATACATAAACACTAACTATTTCATAACAGATTAATCATTTAAGTTCTTTTTACTGCAAAAAAGGCAGAAAATGCTGCTTTTCTCAGTTCCCTCTATTTCTGTTTTATATTTTACATACAAAGCACGTAAAAACATTACTTTGGATTTCAAGAAACTTTCTTCCCCTGACAGTTTGCAGAATGAACTAGCAGCACACAGCTCAGAGGTCATGAGGTGCACTGAGGTCTTTCTAAGTGTCTCCTGCTGCTCAAAATAACTGACATTGATGGGCTGGAGTTCCCCTTCCTGAGTTTCTAACTTTAGTTTAGTCAGAGAGGTCGCACCTTGGATTCAGTCAGAAAGTGTTGCTGTTAAATCACTCTCTGTGATATAGCTTGGATTTATTTTCACTTTAGAAATAAATGCACATGTTGTAAATGCATAAGGAGTGTTTAGTATTTCCTGTGATATGCTTTAAAGCAGGGGTTGGGAACCTTTTTCCTCTCAAGGGCCATTTCAATTTTTTCAACATCCTCCGAGGGCCGTACAAATTATTTACCGCTGCTTAAAAATACTAAAATCACAGCCCATTCATTTGGCCTTTCTTTCATGCTGTGCAAAGAAAAAGCAACCTCTTGATCCAGATATCTTGCCATGACTCGCGTATGCGTGCACGGTTGTGGCATGACCACCAAAACAGAAATATGGACACAAGATGTGTGCAATTTAGTTTCCTATCCATGTGAACATGATTTAAAGTGGGGGGGGGGGGGGACCTAACCTCCTCTAGGGGGGTATGGGGGCATGCTTCCCCGGGAAGATTTTTTTTTAAATGTTGAAGTTAAAAGCATCAATCTGGTGCACTTTGAGAGCAACATTAAGAGATCTATGGATACATCTCTCAACACCCATATGAAACAGAACTGTAAGGAGATTTATTTTTCTTTATGGATATTTTACAAATCACTCCCCTTTCAAACTGTATTCTTGTTTATTAATAACAACTTTTTTTTACTGTCATAAAGTATTTTATACCCGTTTACTTTGTTCTCTTATTTTTTTATAACTATAATGATCATATAAAGATGTGCCTTTACCTCACTGGTTGTAGAAAAAGCTTCTTATATTCGTTAGCATAGCTAGCTAACCAGATGCTAATAACAACAAAGTTATTGACTGTATGATCAGTGTGACAGATGGACAAATCGCCACTAGGCTTTCAACTAAAGACACAGCCACGCAAAAACTGCGGCATGTGGCATGCTCCTTATCTGAAGTGCCGGAGCCGTGCTCTCCGACAGAACTGCACCCCTGTCAGACGAGACCATGGACGAGACATATACCACGTGATGACACGTTAGGCTCGTGTTGTGTTCAAGGACCCTGATCTTGGCCAGGAAAAACAGGCTCTCGCTTGTTTAATTCTTTTGCGGTCTAGATTTCTTTTTTGCGTGTATTTATAAATTACCTCGAGGGCCGTATCAAATTGTCTCGCGGGCCGTATACGGCCCGGGGCCGGAGGTTCCCCACCCCTGCTTTAAAGTGATATCCCCCATTCGTTCAGTTTAATGCTCGGTATATCTGGACGATGTGGTCGTCTACTCGGATGACTGGGGA
>NW_011362058.1:0-4405 GCF_000735185.1 Notothenia coriiceps
AAAATAAAGAAGTAAAAAACAATAAGTGTGGCTTGATATTGAGTAAGAAAAAGGTTGATAAACGCTGTGAGAATGGATCTGCGGAGAGCATTTCGCCGCAATCCCAACTCCCCTATTAACAACGTTCAGGGAGCTCTATGCAAGTCAATGGGACGCCCTGCCCGTTTAAAACTGACTTCCAAGGGGTACCCTGTACGTAATAGAGTGACGGGGAGGGGCCCTGACCGTCCGTCAATATGTGACGGGTTGGGAGTGAGAACGTGTTGGTGTGTGTGTGTGTGTGTTGTGTGTGTGTGTGTGTGTGTGTGTGTGTGTGTGTGTGTGTGTGTGTGTGCGTGCGTGCGTGCGTGCGTGCGTGCGTGCGTGCGTGCGTGCGTGCGTGCGTGCGTGCGTGTGTGTGTGTGCAGAGTGTGTGTGCATTTATCAGCCCCGTACTGTGGTTGTCATGATGTGAGCTTGGATCAGATCCAGTACTCTGTATGTGTCCTGATGCTGATGATGGGTACCTGTACTGTATGCGTGTGTGTCCAAACATGCCCTCACATATACAGTACCAGATCTAATTAAGACCTGCTAAATCACAGCTTGCTTGCTGACAGACCCCCTCTGTTGGCCCTGCTGCCTGCTGACTGTCACTGTGGTTTACAAGCTGGTCTCACATCCCGTCTCACCTCCTCCTCCTGTCTGAGGTCATCCCAGGTCCTCCTGACACCTGGCTGTCAGCCAGCTGGCAGCTACATGTACCAAGGCAAGCTGCTTACTGCCACCAGAGAAGGAAAGCAAACAATGTTAGACTAAATTATTTCCCCTCCTGACAGGAAATGCTTATTTAGACTGCAGCCAAACACATATGTCTCCCAATCCAGCATGTCTGTCCCTTTGCTCTAAATTCATACTAACTTCTTTATTCATACTTCTTTAACACATAAAGAATTGGCACAGTCACTGAAAAGCATTGTGTGGAATTGATTGTCACTAGTCTGTAATGATTTGTCCACTTACTTTGGCTGCTGGGTTCGCATCCTTCACACATTTAGAAGAAGAAACATATAAATGTATTTGAATTGAAAATTATTTTTCGACTTTGGCAATAATGGTTTGATCAAGTAATCTTAGATAAAGAGACTCTAACAAAGGGTTTTCATTTGCATAATGAAGTATTATGGATCAGTAGTTATCAACTGATCATAAAGCATAAAATTGACGGTTGATGACCAGTTTTGAATCTGAAAATGCATATAACAATTCTTTAAGAGGCTGAGTGATACAGCAAGACCAAAAGTCTGCATCACCTCTTAAACCTGAGAATGACATCATATTACCGGTTATAGAAGCTGAACTTCTATAGTAGACTGTGGGCTCATTGGTTGGTTGAAAGTCTGCTTAGATGTGTTATCTTTGCGGCAGTTGTTAATTGAATTATATGACATTACCACAATGTATAATGTAGATTGGTATAAGGTTAGTCAATAGTCAATCTTAGTAAGTTATCTCCGAGTTTAATTTGCTATATTTTAAATACCAAGCAAAGTAATTTGTTATGTCATGCTCCCAACCACCAGCATGTGGTGCAGAAAAGAGTTAGCCTTTTTTTGTACCACTTCCAGTTCCCTCATCTCCAAGTCAATGTTTTTATTTATTTTAACCTGTTTTGGTTCAATATCCAAACTAAAGGTGCATTCACATGATACTGTGTGTTTGCTCACTGCGTTGTTGGTTGCAGAAGTAAAACAGCCAGTTAATCTTTGTTTCTATGGTAACCACCACTGTTACTGTAGCTTGGGTTAGGGTTGTACATACAGTTTTGATCTGATTTGTTTCACATGGAAAAATTAAGCAGTAACTTGGTTAAAGTTGAAATAATAAAAACTTTGAGCACAGCAGTCGCCGACAATTCGGAGCGGTGTGCAACACCAAGGGTAGCACTTAGCCTTGCCGTACGGCAGGGTTCCCTCTACGGAATCACAACGCCAGCGTAGAGCCGTTTTGCTGTTTGTCATGTGAATGCAGCATAGGTTTACAGAAGCTTATGAGATTAAAAAAAAAAAAATCTACGACAAAATACTTCAATAAATACCCCGCTGGTGAATGTTGGAAGCTTCTATGTGTGGAAGAACAGTGCTTGCTAGAAAGCGACTAAATTAGATGGCTAACGGCATGACACCGAACATGAGCGCCTTGAGCTTAGCGGTGCAATAGTTTATGTAGCTTGTTTAAAGCCTAAATTAACTTTTAGTTCTGGAAAGAGTGTTAAAGATCTCCTATTATGCAATTTTTAGGCATATATTATGGGCAACCCGGTATCACGGCAAGACGTGAACATGTGACGATTTACCATGCTGGGAGACGTGAAGATGTCACGATTTCGTCCCTTCAAACGTGACAGTTACACGGTATTGTTAACCCACGTTAACCAGTGGAGAAATAACCAGAAATGCCAAGCAAATGCTACCCCGACGTAATGATTTATTTTTTAATAGTCACACTCGATTACGCCGATTTTCTTGTTGCCCCAGCTGGTCCACACTTCTTTTAGCAGAAACAAAGGCTACATTAATGTATTAAATCGATGTTAATCCATGCGTGTGGATGTGGAATTAACGGACGTGACGTTGTGCGATTGAGTTGCCAGGCAACAGCTTCGGTTCATGTTAATTTACAAACTCTTCAACTACAACCGTAGTTATATTTAAAAACATGTTAGAAGGCCTCACGAAATACTTTAATTCAAATTCAAATGTAAATGTGAAGAAATGTGTGTGTAACAAAATACATCGGTCATAAACGAAACCGGAAACAGACGTAGGCAAGATCCTCAGCTCGATGATTTGGATGGTTTAGCCGCAATGCATGCTTGGATTTGGTTCGGCTGCATTAAATATTACATATCTGCTGTAATTCTCTATTTATAGAGCCCTGCTGAGAAGACTTCTAGACAAACAGGAGAACTGCCGCCAAAACTGAAAACGTGACGTGGATCTATAAATATATAAGCAATTAAACAACATCTTACATTTCTTTTCACACAATACGTCTCCTTGCAGTATCAACACTAATTCGGCTGACTTTTATATTTGATCCAATTGGCAGATAGGCTGTATTTACACCATAACGGTGCAGAGCTGATAGAAAGGGACACCTGGTGGCTGAAGAACGTTATTGAATTTTATTATTTTATTATTAGATATTAATAGGATCCCTATAAAGTATATTCATTACTCGTTATTCTCTACTAATAGTTAATTAAAGACTGTATATAATGACTAGTTTGCACATCCCTTTCAAGATTTCAAGATTTTCTAAGCTAAGGTTTATTGACATATCATATTATACGGTGTAGTTGTGCAATGAATGAAAAACTTGGGTCGCAGGTTCCTCAACAGTGCATTACAAGACATCTATCAATATGTACCTCCACCATTAAACTGTCATTCTGCACATTTATTATACTATCTACACATCTTATAAGAGTATAATACATATGTATAATATCAGTTAAAATAAGTGCTTAAACATAGTTAACATTGCAGGAAAGCAATATATTAAGTACTTTGTCAGGCTTAATGTTTATCTGTAGATACAAATGTCACTGTGTGTGCTTTGTGCTCTGCACCTCTCGAGTCCCCTCTCAAGTCACCGCTCGAGTTCCCTCTCAAGTCTCCTATCGAGTCTCAAGTTCCCTCTCAAGTCACCTCTCGAGTTCCCTCTCGAGTCCCCTCTCAAGTCTCTTCTCGAGAGCCCTCTCAAGTCACCTCTCAAGAGCCCTCTCAAGTCTCCTCTCGAGTTCCCTCTCAAGTCACCTCTCAAGTCTCCTCTCGAGTTCCCTCTCAAGTAACCTCTCGAGTCACCTCTCAAGTCTCCCCTCAAGTTCCCTATCGAGTCCCCTCTCAAGTCACCGCTCGAGTTCCCTCTCAAGTCTCCTCTCGAGTCTCCGTTCAAGTCTCCTCTCGAGTCTCCGTTCAAGTTCCCTCTCGAGATCCCTCTCAAGTCACCTCTCAAGTCAACTCTCAAGTCTCCTCTCGAGTTCCCTCTCGAGTCACCTCTCGAGTTCCCTCTCAAGCCCTCTCTCGAGTCCCCACTCAAGTCCGTACTCAAGTGCCGTTGGAGGTTCCGCTGGGGGTCCTGCCAGCTCCATGTCCTGTCCCGTTGGGGGTCCCGCCGATTACTCTTCTGCAGGGGGTCCTGCCAACCCTGTGTCCTGTGCCGTTGGAAGTTCCGCTGGGGGTCCTGCCAGCTCCATGTCCTGTCCCGTTGGGGGTCCCGCCGACTACTCTTCTGCCGGGGGTCCTGTCAACCCTATGTCCTGTGCTGTTGGAGGTCTCGCCGACTACTGTTCCGCTGGGGGTCCTGCCAACTCCATGTCTTGTCCCGTTGAGTATCCCGCCGACTGCTCTCCTGCCGGGGG
>NW_011362059.1:0-2477 GCF_000735185.1 Notothenia coriiceps
TATGTGTTCGGGGTCCGTCTCTTACCAATGACGTCACGCACACCAATTTCCCCGCAGGCTATGCAGTATAGACAAGAATATTCTAATTAGCTTCGGCTTGATGTGGAGATGTGATTTGATGTGGAGATGTGATTTGATGTGCCGTTTGTCCCCCAACTCCTCTCCAAAGTTGAGATATGTAATAAAATACTCAGGGGAGTTTCCTGAATTTTCTTGCCCAAAGCCAAGCACTAGGCCCTGGGTAAATTAAGAGGCTGATCGGGGGCACTTTTGTCCACTTTCCCTGGTGCTAGAAACTCAAGTCAGGCATCCCTGGAATCGTCTCGGAGAGTAGATGATCAGTGGGGCCTCGTTTTTACTGAAACATGATGTTACGATGTATATTTCCATTGAAAATGCCGCACAGCTAGCATCGCAGTCACTGCTCCGTTTTGCACGCGTTTTCCACAAACATTTTACATTGTTTTTGTGAGAAATTAAAATCAATGTTTTATGGCATAATTCAGTTTAAACATGCCATCAGTTAAAATGCTGATTTATACTGAAAAAACAGAAGTTTTCGCGCACGATGTCTGATGTCAAGCTTTTATTGTGAAAATACTTCCAGTTAGTTTCCGCTTGTGATTAGAGTTTATTTTGAAAAGCTATTCCGGAAAGGATCTCCGAAATACCAACAGTAGCTTGACTTCAGGCTTTACGGAAAACACGATTTACAGCCGGTAAAATGTGTTAAATGAAAAGTGATGGAAGAGAATATGAGGAGGAGAGGCGTGTTTATGTACATGTTGAATGTAATAGGTCTGAATCCTCTGGTTTAAACGCAAAACGGACATTTAAGACGTGGAGCAACGGCCCCCAGCTGCGCCAACCGGCTGACAAGGAGGAGCCAGCAGAGGAGATATTGCCGCTGGAAACCAGGGGCTCGTTCTCTTCTCTTCCCTCACGAGGAGCGGATAACAGCTGTTTGTCTGACTGAACAATATCCTGCTTGTGATACGCCGCGCCCTTTATAATTAAAGTACCCGATTGAACCTTCTCAGAGACTCAATTTAGTCTCCTTTTAAAGATTCTCTCCTGGACGGGAGAATAACGATCATAGTTTACACTTTCGTACGTTGCAGTGTCTTAAATGTAATTTCGGTTAACTTCCTGTTTGAAGTTGTTGCTATGGAAACGACATGACGGAGAAAAAAGTAATATCTTCTACATATAACAACGGACAAAGTAAAGAATGAAGTGTAGGCTATGTTTAAATGTTCGGAATTTGACCGTGTATGATGGTCCTCTTGAGTTGCCGTTGAAGCCAGAAGTGGGTGAAGCTTCGCGAGCGATCAGGGCCCGTTCCACGTGAAGGCCGGAAGCGCAGCATTTGAGCGGCCCTGGTGCCGGTGATGCCCTCTCGAGAGACTGAAGGCGTGCGTCAATTGTTTGCCTGAAGTAGCCCATTTCCATTAAGCCGGAGGAACTTCCATGGAGCCCAATATCCTTGTCTTTTCCTCCCGCGTCCGGGTTTGCGGGGTGGCCGGCTAGAACCGCTAGCCAACTGGGGAACGCCGCCTGTAGCTTAATCCTCAAGACTGCGGAGCTGATGAATATATGCCTGGAGCTGGGACGAAGCCCTGCTGCTGCTGCTGCGTATTGTCACCTGAAATGACAGCTGACAAGATGGAAGAGCAGATATAAAGGGATTAGCGGGTGCAACGATAGGCTTGTGAGAAGTGATTGGTTAGCTTGGGGCTAACGCCCCCGATCATTTAATGAGGGAGGAGAGGGCAAAGAACTGACGTGTAATATGATCACAACATGTCCCTGTTGTGCGTGGTGTTGTAGGAGTAAATCACAACTAATCCCTCTTCTTACTGACAACCAGGCTTTGTAGGAGGTTACGTAGAGGGCGGTTGAACAACCAGCTGGATGGTAGGGGGTGGTGTTGCTTTTCTTGATCTCGTACATCCTGCAAAGATGTTGGATGAAGTTGCTTTCAAAAAGGTCAGAGTGGAATCAACCATGCCAAACTTGCAGAACCACTTAATGACCAACACATTTGATCATGGGTTGGGACTTCCTGGGTTTAGTTGGAAAAGGCATCGGTCTTGACAAGAAAAATGTTTCATTCCATTCTGAAATGGTTTAAATAGTGAAATCAACAGCAACAATTTGATTTTGTCGAGAAGCAAGTGTAATGGCCCATGTGAGGGTCTTTAGCTACCTGACAACAATCACACTCCAGACCAGAGGTTGCGCTGGACTTTTTCGCTGCCCGTCATTTTGACGGACAGGATCGTAACATTTCCGTCAAAATCCATTATTACCCGTCGGTCTGTACACAAATGATGGGGGGGAGAGCACGCTTGTGAACTGTTAGCACCGGTGTTATGCATGCCCACTGCACCTCGCGGGAGCGCGCCACAGCGTAAAGCATAAACTCCCAGACATTTCAATGATTTGTACGGCAAAGTTAGGTCTGGAAACGATAT
>NW_011362059.1:2487-6126 GCF_000735185.1 Notothenia coriiceps
ATTTCCTTTTTGGCGGCCATCCATAACAAGGCATAACATCGGAGCCCTGCTGCGGGGAAACTTTGGCGCTGTTCTGAGTTTGTTCTAATCTGTCAAAATGATGGACTGCTTTCAGATTTTTCCGTCATTGTTAAAAAAAATCCGTCATAGACGGAATATATTCGGTTAACGCGACCTCTGCTCCAGACACCATTGTCTGATGATGTTTTACGAGCTGAACCTCATCTACCTTGGGTTGGCATACTTGCAATAGAGCACCCAGTCTGGTTCCACTATCTTGTCCCACTTTCTGCCCAGAACAATCATTTTGATAGAGGCCTGCGTTGTTCGGTTGCATCCGGGCCAATCCTCATGGTCCAAATCCTCCGACATTCCTCAATGGTAGGGTCAGAATCCTGTAAAACATATAGGCAACACAGATTGTGACAAGGGAAAGCCATTGGCCTGAGTCGCACGGGTTGCCTGATTATCTCCATTTGCCTGCTGCTGTCCTTCAGAACTGGAAAGCCAGAGATGAAATTGTCAGATGGTTTTGTATTGGCTTGGTGCCTCTGATAGGGTCCATCTGCATTCTGATTATATAACCAGGCCTGTACTTGATGGTAAAGTCAAATGCAGCAAGTTGTGCAGCCCAACGCTCTTCTGTAGCTCACAGCTTGTCTATGGATAGATAACTGAGACGGTTATTGTCCATGTACACAAAACATTTATTTCTCAGCAGGAAATCTCTTAAATATTTTAGTATCTGCCCATTTGAGTGCCAGAAACTCCAATTACATAGAGCTGCTGTCTCTTATGTAATTTGCTTTAAGTCTGACCTTGCGGTCCTGTTCTTCGTAGAGCACAGCCAGTAGTCCACTTTAGCGGGCATCAACCGCTAGGAGAAGTTGTCATAGGCTACCAACTACACAGCCGTTAAATTCATTCTTGATTGTTTTTTGGGATTTTGCGGAAGTCGGTTTATCAACTAGTTGATGCATAGGCTATAGTAGTTTGGGAACACTGAAAAAGCAATGCAACTCTGGCACACTGGTAGATTGCTTTCACTTCTCTTTTCTCTGTAGAAGAGAGACATTGAATTGGTACAAGAAAAAAATGAATGTTGTTAAACACCAGCTATATTTCATTCCCATGAATAACACTAAAACCCAAAACATTTACACAGCTGATTTACAGTAGACGGTGACCTTGACGCTTCCCACTGACCCTTACCTCTCAGTGGGAAAGAGCAAGGCATCTTAATCCTCAAATTCCTTGCAATACTTTGGGATAACACTAAATATCTCAGGACTTATTTAACAGGTATTACACTTTATTCAAATGTAAATGCAACACTTTCACGTTTTTGAATGATGGGGTTGTCCTTTTCCCTTTCCAATACAGAGGACATTATCTTGATTAGTGCTTTTCACCCCATCTCGTTGAAGTGAATGTCTCATTATCGTTGTTTTTAAACTGTATCTTGTATTTTGCTTTTACAAAAACAGCAACCACCGCTGCATCGTTAATCACATTTTGGACCAGATTCAAGTTGTATTTCTAGTAGGTCTGGCCTTGCTAACGTGTAGGCCTACTCTGTGCTCCACTTTAAACTTCACAGAACCAAGCTGTGCTCAAAGAAGATGAATTAGCTGCATTCAAAATCACTTTCCTCCAATCAACTGTCAAATCCATCACCAACGCTCATTCCCATTTAGACTGTCTGTATTCTGTCATCAGACGAGTGCATAATATCCGCATTCATTTTTTTTTTTAATGAAGCCATTCTTGAGCAACCCTCTGTTGTAAAATAACAAATAATGAACCTTGTAACCTTGTTACTTGCTAAAATTCCAAGGGGTAATGGGCTCGTTATGGTTACGAACCATGACATGCTCGTTTCTGCCATTTATATGGTGTGTGTGTGTGTGTGTGTGTGTGTGTGTGTGTGTGTGTGTGTGTGTGTGTGGGGGGGTTGTGGTGCAGTTGATGTATGTTGTGTGTGAGTGTGTAGGGGGGGGTTGTGGTGCAGTTGATGTATGTTGTGTGTATGAGTGTGTAGGGGGGGGTTGTGGTGCAGTTGATGTATTTTGTGTGTGTGTGTGTGTGTGTGTGTGTGTGTGTGTGTAGGGTGGGTTGTGGTGCAGTTGATGTATTTTGTGTGTCTGAGTGTGTAGTTGTTGGTAGGGTGTTTCTTTTAAGAGATGTTTTTTTGAAGGATATCAAAAGTCTCCCTCCTTCTCCCTCTCTCCTAAACCCACTACATCACCATGGCAACCGGACCAATCAGCTCCACTGAATATGCCAGATAAGTCCGACTTGAAAGACTAAGAAAATCCCTCCTTACCTCGCCTCCCTCCCTCTGACTGTCATCCGTTTCTTGCCCCCTCATGCTCTCATCCTCTCTCCATGCAATATATTTTTCTTTATCTCTCCCCTGCTTGTCACTCTTTCGCTGCCATACACATCACAATATTCTCTTTTTGTCTCATCCTCCCCTGCATGGCTTTCCTGGCTCCTATCCCATTCCCTCTCATCCCCTTTCTCTTCGTCTGCTTTACTTCCCCTCTTCGTGCAACTCTCTTCCTTCCTCTTTTATTTCATTATACATCCCTCCCTCCCTCCTTCTGTGCTCTTCATGTAATTTCTCTCACGTCCCTCCTTCCATTGGATTAAAAAGACACACCCAGATATTGTGAAAAAAAAAGATCTCTTCATGGCAGAGGCCCATAGTGAGATACGAGGACTGGCATGGTAGTGACACTCACCATCTGTCCCCGAGACATAGGGACCCGGAGAGAGAGAGAGAGGGGGGGGCGGGGGGCTTTTATGAAGCCGCCAAGACAGCCTCTCAATTTGCGCTTCACGCTTCAAGGGCAAAACTGCTGCTCTACTTACAGTATATGAAGCAAAGCTTAACATTTGGCAGTGACAAAAGATGCCTCATTCTTGCACAGATATGGGTATTGATATGAAAAAATGAAAGTGTGGTCGTGGCTGCATGCTTGCCAGCCGTAAGAGCTAGTGCTGATTGTGATCCAACCATTGAGTGCAGGTGATAAAACATTTGCTTATCAGTACAGAATTAAATAATTTAACTGCTCCTCAACCACATATTAAATCATCTCAAATAATACATCTTAAAGAATAGTGTTATGACCCGGTCTAGGGGAACTTAGACATAACATACAAATGTGCACTCCCCACTATTCCCACACCCAAGAAATAGTCAGTGACAACAAAAATCCCTTATAGTAGTTTAATTAATGCTTCTGAGGAGAGAAATAGCCAACATAACATACAAGACGTCTGCACAAAAGGACCCTAAACTATACCTAACAAAATAAATAAAATAAAATACAGGCTTCTCACCTAACTCCTACCAAACAAACAGGATTTCACTCATTTTAAACTCAAAAGCTTGTCACCAAAACAAAATATTTACAAAGGTTCAAAAGGTTACTACTTAATACAATAATCAACACACAGGCCTACAGATTTACAGGGGTATGAAAACACACAGTATGCTGACTCTGTTTGGAGCAGGAGAGATGGATGGCCGAAGGACTGCCTTGCTGCAGCTCAAATAGTCTGGTGCCTTCAGGTGGACCAATCAGGCATTAGGAGGCAGCCAATCTGCTAATAGGCACCACCTGCTCA
>NW_011362060.1:0-1604 GCF_000735185.1 Notothenia coriiceps
GCGCGCTCAAGCCAGTTACTGTGGGGTGAGGTGAGGCACAGATGAGCTCTGCCTCACCTCAGAATGCGTCACCCCACAGAAACTGGCTGGAGCGCGGGCACTAAGCGCATGCCTGTTACCATCTCACTGTATGTCACCAATGTAATGTTTGTAGATCCCTTTATTACATTTATCCTCGCCATCCATAGTCTCTAAATAACTTATTTCACGTATATATGATATTTAGGCTCGCTGGTCTCATCATATAACGGCAATGAAAAAAGCACCAGGGGAGGCAGCCATAACCTCTGCCGCACTGAAGGGGGCGCACATGAGCCCACAGGTTCTTGTTGCTACTGTTATTCTACGCAGAGACGGTAGACACAAACAACAAGCTAGACTTTTCAAATTACAGGAAGATAAGGAGGACTTTTACAAAAAAGTAATAGAGATTGTTGTCCAGAAGGATAGCATGGACTTCATCTTCAAGTCAAGGTAAGACCACAATTGTAATGAAAATGGGATCTTACTAAGAAAGAGTCCAATAATTAGATGTTGGGTATCCTTTTGTTGAACGGTCTGTTTAAAATGAATTGAAGCATCAGACTAAAAAAGCTTTTGAAAATAGCAGAATATTTCGATTAAGGTCAAAATATAATATTTGTAAATCTGACTCTGAAAGAGTCAGTGCCTCACCAGCCATGAACCTCACCGCACGTCACTGGCCTCTAGACCCCGCACAAAACAACTCAGACTATAACACCTCTTGTTGATAAATACCAACTATGTGCAATATTTGCAATATGTGCAATATATATATGCCGTTAAAAACTGTGCTGCTAAATCCGCAGAACTGTTACAGGGTGTGTATTATGTAAAATGTATAACTTTAAAATATATAATTTCTTTTTTTAATCTTTAATACTTTTTTCATGCATGCTTTAGGTAGCATTAAGCTGTCTTTGGCTCTTCTCTGCTGTAACACTGTAAATGTATCCCCTGTGGGACTAATAAAGGTAATCTGATTCTGATCTCAAAAACCAATCCAATACTATGCTGCGTTCATGGAGCTACGTGGAAGTGGGGAAGGACAATGCTTGATTGCGGATACGTAATTTCACATTCTAGCACAGTTTATTGCTCTTATACCTTGATTGTTGCCAATTACGATGCTCAACAGCTTGCTTAAAGGAACTTTGACGCTGGTATCAGTTTACCACCAATCACGGGAGTATTGTGTATAGAAAGTATTGAGTTATATTTCTCGCGCTACATAACATCCTTGAAGGCAACATGACAGAGGGAGGCCTGCCACTCAGGATGCCAAAATACTCTTTGCTAAGCTCCGCTCCCCCAAGCAACATCAGGGTCAAAAGTTTGAAAGCGAAAAAAAAAGATCTGAAAGGGAAAAAAAAAGATCTGAAAGTGAAAAACGATCTGAAGGTGAAAAGCAATGTGAAACCTGAAAAAACAAGATTTGAAACTGAAAAAATAATTGTTTTGAATCTGAAAACGAAAAATCTGCAAATGAAAAAAATAAGGATTCAAATATCAAAATATGTATAAAAGTGAAATCTGAAATAAATATTTTATTCAAAAAAAATTGCTGAACTGAATCAAAATAA
>NW_011362061.1:0-6917 GCF_000735185.1 Notothenia coriiceps
AATGGATCAGGACAAAAAGAGAGAGGGGGGCGGGGGGGGTGGGGGTTACCTTGGTTGCTGATTGGCTAATGGTTACACAAGACAAATAATCACAGAGCATGAAATAAAGTGCTGTTTTAGTCTGTGTCCTACCTTTAGGTCCCAAGGGTCCCCTGGGTCCTTCTCCTCCGTTCTGTCCAGGCATACCAGACTCTCCAGGGGGTCCCGGGCGTCCAGAAGATCCTTCTTTTCCTGAAGGACCAGGGGGTCCTGGGCGGCCAGCAGTACTCTTCACATGGGCCGGCTGCAACTGAGCCATCAGGTAGGCCATTTTGGCTGGACACAAAAGAAAAGATTATTAGATTAGATTCCTTTATGGTCACTACACAGAGTACAGCGAAACTCCAAGCATTCCCGATGGTTTAATCACACATAACAGAGTGTATAAGTACAAGCATTATGTCCTTTTAAATACAAATCTTACAGAAAGAAGAGATACATATAAAAAATGTCGTCCTCACCATCCAACTGTTTGGACAGCTCCTCCTGGATGAGGCGTCTCATCTGCTCCAGTGACACCGACTCTCCCTGACACACACACAAAATAATATCTTTAAAGGTGGGGTAGGTAATTTTGGAGAAAGCAGCTCGAGTGCGCTAGAATTTGAAAATACACAACCGGAAAAGATCTGCCACTTCCTTACAGAGCCCCTCCTCCAACACACACGAACGCGCACATGACCAATGAGGGCACGAGATGAGTTTGTGCACAGATGGAAGGCTGACAGGCAGGTAGGCCATCCAGTTATTTTAGCCGGGCCGGCTCAGATGATTGGTCGTGCTTTTTACAGCGCTACGGCTTCCACAGATGATATTTTTTTATGGATTTTTTGTCAAAGCACTTCAGATATTCATTGCTATCGGGATGTTAAGAGCATTCCATGGAATATGAAAAAAAGTGTATCTCGAGCCGGTTTCTCAAACTTACCTACCCCACCTTTAACAAATGTATTAATACCTACATCTTAAATCGGCTTTTTCTGTGCTTATTACTGTAGCATCAACATTAAAGTCTCAGGACTTAAAGTACATTTACTCAAATACGTTGACATACTCGTACTTTACTTGAGTATTTCTATACTAGTATTCTCCAATATGCTCAAACTCCACTATATTTCCTGGGCTGTGTGTAAACATGTGTGAAGAAGAGTGATATTTCCTGCTTAACTTAATAAACCCAGTATTTTACAAGAGTACAGTATCTAAACATTAGCTCAACATTGACAAACTACAACCTTAAATCCAAAAGACAGGTATTGTGAAAAGTAGCCATTCTGCATACTTTTACTTTGATATTTGAAGTACCTTTGGTTTCTACTTTTGTATCCAGGACTTTTATTTGTAATGGACTTAAGCACTTCTTCCCCCCTGTGTTCAGGAAACTCACCCTCTGTCCGGGGATCCCTGGGTTTCCTGAAGGTCCCTGTGACCCAGGAGCGCCCAATTCTCCCGGGGGCCCCGACATGCCCATCATCCCCGTGTGGCCCTTCCTGCCGGGGGATCCGGGGTTTCCGGGCATACCTGACTCTCCTGAATGTCCTTTATCTCCCTTCGTACCACCGTCTCCCTGAGTTAGATCACAGAAATTATACATGTTCAGACTTCAAGATCAAATAATTAAAAACTATACCGTAAAATGTTACAGAATAGAAACCAAAAACAGGCCGGGCCGGGCACAGCACGCTTAAACCGTGCTGTAGTGGAAATGCGCCCCTAGATGTGTGTTGCTCCGATTCATTTGGTTCCTTTTGTTGAGTCACTTAGGATACATGTTTTCATCTATTTTGAGCACATTTAAAGTGCATATTCAAATGATCTTTTCCTATTGGTTCCATTTCTAGAACTCACCTTTTCTCCCTTGGTACCACGATCACCAACTCTGCCTGGCATACCCTACAAATCACAAACATACATATAAAGAACAAATCTCTTAATATAATATCATATTATTCATATACAGATTTATGAGGTTCTTACCTGTTTTCCCTCTGGGCCGACTGGACCAGATGGACCCTGAAAATCAAGATAAAACTTGGCGTTACCAACAGCCGGTCATATAAAATGTGAACAAAATAATATAAAATTTCCCACTCACCGAGGGGCCTTTAGGGCCACTAAAGCCTGGCAATCCGGGGTTTCCGGGCTCTCCCTTGTCTCCCCGGGTTCCCTGTGCAGAGATGGCAAAAGTGCACACATCTTTTACTCAAGTAGAAGTACAGATATTCATGTTTAAAAATACTCCGGTAAAAGTAGAAGTACTGACTAAACTTCTTTACTCAAGTAAAAGTAAAGAGGCTTTGAAATGTACTTCAGTAAAAAGTACCCATAACTAGCAGCTGTTTTAAAGAGTACCTGACCTCCCTTTATATTAATAGAACAATAATGTCATTATTAGCTAATGAATGTTTCCATGCTGAACAACGGCAACATGACAACGTTTTCATTGGTCCCTCTTCTTTAGAGAAGACCAGGAAATGATGGATACACGGATCGTGTTCAAATCAATAGGCACGCAATGACTCTAAATATATGATACGCACCCAANGATATACACCTGAACATCAGCAGGAGAGGAATCTTTAAAGTAGAGACACTACATACTGATATACACCTGAACATCAGCAGGAGAGGACTCTTTAAAGTAGAGACACTACATACTGATATACACCTGAACATCAGCAGGAGAGGACTCTTTAAAGTAGAGACACTACATACTGATATACACCTGAACATCAGCAGGAGAAAACTCTTTAAAGTAGAGACACTACATACTGATACACACCTGAACATCAGCAGGAGAAAACTCTTTAAAGTAGAGACACTACATATTAACCTGGAAATGAGCAGAATGTGACCTCTTTAATTCTGAGAATACCGGGATAAATAAGAGGCAGGATTCTTTTAAACATCCCTTGAGCCTGGAATTAAAGTTGCTCTCTTAATAACCTGATGATTAACACGTTCATCAGGCATGACTGTGAACCCTGTAGCTACATGGCATATTCATAAGGATGTATGACTCGTGCCAGCCTCATCTCACATGAAATTATAGTTTGTGACGGACCATGGAACAATGTGTCCGAACTGTTTGGCTAAATTAAAGAGTAAAGGTCTTCCTGTCACTTAGCATCTCCCGCTGAAAATACACAGCTTCAAATGAAGAGTGAGTTATTCTCCCTTCCTGTATCACCGGATCTTCTCATCCTCCTCCCGTAACCTCAGAGCTATACAAACAGTCTGTGACTCAAACTGGTCAAAGAGTGGCTTCATGTGAAAACAAGGATGTTGACATAAGCATGTGTGTGTTCGAGAAAACACCCTTAAATCACCCTTAATATTTTCGGAAACTTTGGAATGGTTCTCAAATTGTACGTAAAATGTTGTTGATTTAAAAAAATTATCGTAGTCTTTACGCTAAAAAATATATATAGGAAAATAATATTCAAAAAGTATTCCCTGGTGTTTAATGATAGAGAAAAACTAATTGTTGTTGTCCAAAGCTGTCGTTAAATCACCCGGACTTCTTTCCGCGGATTGATATGACTGCACATAGTCCCTTGATCTTCCTTAGCGACGGTCTGTTCTCCTTAGCAACGGTCTGTTAGTGAGAATTAACAACCTGTAGAATGTCCAAATGGACCAATCAGAATCGAGTATTCAACTATGCCGTGCGATAACTGCAATTCAATGTCAGTTGATAATTCAAGGAAGCTGATTTTTTATATAACTGCATTCATATTGCAGGTGAAAGTGAAATAAAATCTTACAGAATTGGACATTATATTTCTATTTGAGGACACTTGGCCCTATAGAAAATGTCACATAGTGGGTTTGTGACCTCAGTGTGAATCATAAGGCCTACACTTCTCAACAGAAGCACCATGAAGGAGCCCTTGACATATTGACATCTTGAAATTCTGAATTGCTTCAGTTTCTGAGTCCTGTTTCTGACCTTGCATCAAGTGGCTCTCAGCGCAGAGGAGCCACCGCTGCTGCACACTTATTAAAATCTTGGCTCCTTTTTGCCTTTTCCGCCTCGATAACCTTCATACAGAGTACAACGACAGTGCACATATGACGCAGTATGCTCTGGCATTAGTCAAAGCTGACTCATTTTCATTCCCTTAAATATGCACGACCATGCTGAGCTGCTATTGTTCTCTTCCATATGTGCAGAAACCTGCTCTGCTCGCTATGCTGGAAACACGCCAGAGAGGACAAAAGTACACACATCCTTTACTCAAGTAGAAGTACAGATATTCATGTTTAAAAATACTCCGGTAAAAGTAGAAGTACTGACTAAACTTCTTTACTCAAGTAAAAGTAAAGAGGCTTTGAAATGTACTTCAGTAAAAAGTACCCATAACTAGCAGCTGTTTTAAAGAGTACCTGACCTCCCTTTATATTAATAGAACAATAATGTCATTGTTAGCTAATGAATGTTTCCATGCTGAACAACGGCAACATGACAACGTTTTCATTGGTCCCTCTTCTTTAGAGAAGACCAGGAAATGATGGATACACGGATCGTGTTCAAATCAATAGGCACGCAATGACTCTAAATAATAATGATCACGCCACCAAACACACATTCAAACTAAAGGAACCAGCCTGTTTGGAAAATGTGAGAAGTAGAAAGTACAGGTATTTGGGTTCAACATGTGAGAAGTAGAAAGTACAGGTATTTGGGTTCAACATGTAAGAAGTAGAAAGTACAGGTATTTGTGTTCAACATGTAAGAAGTAGAAAGTACAGGTATTTGTGTTCAACATGTAAGAAGTCAAAGTAAAGTCGTCAAACATAAGTAGTGGAGTAAAATACTGATACCAGAAGAATATATTTAAGTACAGTAACAAAGTATTTGTACTCCACTACTTCCCACCTCTGTCCCTGTGTGACAGCAAAGAAATGGCCGTTCATCACATGTCATGTACAGTACCGCTCATTACTGAGGATTCAGGAAGACTAACATTTAGCTGGGGTTCTTATCAGCATGCTACAGTGGCCTGGATAACAAACAACTCATAAACCAATCTTGTGGCGGGACATGGCAGCTTGAAGAGATTACAATTCATATTTACACAGGACACATGGGCCTGAAGACAAGCTGGAGTGAAGGAATGTATTGGAGAGTATATTCCACTGTAGAGCAGGTTAAAAGTAAAATGCTGTTTTATTTTTAATTTTAAAGTTCTTAGTAAATTGCATTTTAATTGTAATTGTGACCTTAATAATTCTTGCATAATAAGCACATTTAGGCTACCTTTTTTACATTTTATGTTAACTTTCAAATAACATACATGTTAATATTCGACACAATAAGGCAAGTCTTTGACAATTGTGTAATGCTGTTTTAAATTAAATTTTCTAATTGTTAGAACATTGTCACTTAAGTAATGCTTGCAAAAATGGAAAAAGCTTCATGGTTTACATCGCATTTTTGATATTCAAATTACTTAAAATTTAATATTTTGTCCACTGTAATGCAGGTTACTGTAAATCTCTGAAATTAAATGTCTAATGCTGTTTTCATTTGTGTTGATTTCATTTATTGATATACATTTTTTTTATTTGAATGTAAAATTAATACATTTGAAATGATACAACTTAAAATAAAATGCTGACCATTTTTTTCCCTTTTGTAATGTTTTTTTTTAATATATTTATGAAAGTTAATGCTTTTAAGAAAGGACATTTGCATTTTGAAAGTCCTTTGTGGGCTTCCATACTGATCTGTATATCGTTGAAACTACCTCTTCTGCTTCACTACCTCTGTGTGGTAAACATATGATCCTTCCTCTAAATACCTCCTCTCTCCTCCACTGAAATCTATCTCCATCTCCTCTCCCAGCCTCTCTGCCTCCTCCAGGCTATTTCTGATAATCTGCTCCCTCTGCTGACTGATTGTATCCTCGCCTCTCTGATAGCTGGCAGCATGTCATCCCCCCTGCAGTTAGTGACTCCTCTTCCTCCTGAGAAACCTTCCTCTAATCCAGGGGTGTCCAAACTCTTTTCACCGAGGGCCATACAGAAAAATATACGAAGGGCTGGGCCGCTCACTAGAGGTATAGCCTATTGCTTCATAAAGTGAGTTATAAGTAGGGCTGTAACCGAATATTCGTTCAAGTACTATTCGAGTTTCAATTTCGTTATTCGTTTTTTTTTTCAAATTGAATTTATTGAAATCTCCAATACCAACGTAAGAGCTTGTGCCTCTTCGGGGGGTGCCAACACTTAACCATAAACGTTATCGTTTACTTTCTCCGTCTTTATATGTAGATATTACTTTTTCTCCGTTAATCGCCGTCACATTGTTTCCATAGCAACAACAACTTCCTGTCAACAGCGCTATCTCTCCTTCAAAATAAAAGCATGTCCATACAAAATAGGAAGCCAAGCCAAATTACACTTAAGACATATACAACTGCAACGGAAGTAACAAACACAATGCAATATCCTTTTCCAATTCTAAGAACACAAATTGGGTTACAAAAACGGGCCGAATATTCGCTGCTGATTACTACCGAATATCCGGAACCCAAACATTTTTATTCGGGACAGCCCTAGTTATAAGTGAGCAACATCAATCAAATGTAGGTAAATTATTCTTGATACTTGAAAATGCTTTAAGAAACACAAATAGCTCTCCTTTAGGGTTTCATTTATTTAGTTAAAAGCTCTTTCCTTAAAACAAAAGCCTCAGATTGCTCATAAAAAGGGGAAATATGAAGTGTCTATTTCAAGCTTGTTATGTAATTAAGTTATTGGGCTTTTTCTTCACATATATATATTTCAGAAGAACAATATAAGACAAGCACAAGTTTTATTTGTGGGCCGTATTTTATTATACTTTTTTAATTAGCTGAGGGCCATTTCAA
>NW_011362062.1:0-1332 GCF_000735185.1 Notothenia coriiceps
GTTTGAATCATGTGTCACAAGTCCGGGGATCATTCTAGTAATGTCCAGTGTTGTGCTAGTTACTGAAAACCAGTAACTAGTTACCATTACTAGTTACTTCATTTCAAAAGTAACTCAGTTACTTTACTGATTACTTACACCAAAACTAATGCGTTACTATGAACAGTAACGCATTAATTACTTAAAAAAAGGGCTCCCATTAATGCCCTCATAGCCTTCATGTCAGTACTGTTATTGCATTGGAGAATAATACAATCTGTTGATCAAGAAATAGCAATAGAAATAGTAGAAATAGCCTGCATGTATTCTACAACATACCGTGCAATGGCTTTATCAACTTTTCCCTGGCTAGCAGTCCCTCAGTTAAAATCCAGCCGCTGTTGCTTAGGTGGAGGTGGAGTGGCGTCGGATGAGTCTGGGTCTGTGGTCTTAGCTACTAGCTTCGTCCCAGCATGTTGTTTCTGCAGATATTTCAACAGATTTGAATTGCTGTTTTGGGCAGTAGATAGGATCTTTGACCCGCCAAGACACAACTTACATTTAACTAAAACGTTCTTTTCTTTGTGCTCGACAAAAGTGAAATAGTGAGAATATCTCCAGGCGGAGGAACTCGACTTGAGCTCCGCAGCCGCCATGATAGTCTTGTTAGTAAACACAAACACGCCCACAGCGCCTCTCCGCATGTGACACAGGAAGTATCTAAGTACATTTACTCAAGTACTGTACTGTACTTAAGTACAGTTCTCATCTCTGTTCGCCTCGCTGTTAGCGCCGCTCACCAACGTCTGGGAGCCGAGACTATATACAAAAAATAACGGAGTAAAGCACCATGTAGTAACGGGAACTGAGTTACTGAATTAAAAAAATTAATGCGTTAGAGTACTTACTGCCAAAAATAACTGCGTTACAGTAACGCGTTAGTCCCAACACTGCTGATAATCCATCATCATATTTATGGCTATAACCTAGTTTTCAGTTTTCAGAGGTAACATAGCTTTCGGTTTGGGAAAACTGGGCAAGTGTGCATCACTCTCAGGTCATTATATTTGAAGAGGGAAATACCAGGTGGCTGAACAGTGAACTACATCACCAAATAGTCAGAATAAGAGTAACCCAATAAAATAAAGTGTATTAGTTCTAAATTGCAAGCCTCTAAAACATAGGTGTAAATAGTACAGTTTTAATTGAAACTGGAACCTTAATTCAAAGTAGTCAAATAATTTGGTGAGAGGTCAAGTATATAGATATTAGAATATAATGTTAAATGTTTTCAAATTTGTGTTAATGTTCATTGTGTGTTATAAATTATTTTCCTGCTTCTAATCATCTGAT
>NW_011362063.1:0-1342 GCF_000735185.1 Notothenia coriiceps
AGTCGCATACTTCCAAGTCACTTCCTTCAGAAACGAAGCAAGTATACTTCCAAGCCACGGCTTCGGAAAACAAAGAAGAATGGAACAGGCTAAAAAGTGTGCCACTCCCTCTAACGGTTTCAACATAAACTGTACCGAAAATAAATACCTCACGATGTCTATCTAATTATGAACTTGCTTTACTTTCACGGAACACATTTTTGGTGATAAAAAATGCAACAAAGTAACATATTTACCAACACATGTTCTACGCCACTACATACTTACATTTAAATGTGTGCTGTGCTGCGTCGGTTCAGCCATTCTCCGCAAGGGTTTTTGAAATTGGTTCATGCGCAAAGCATTGTGGGGATTTGAAGGACGCAAAGTCTACCCATGTGCAGCCTCGAAATTACCCCCAAACCAAGGACGTGGCCTCGGTGGAATTCCAAGTATTCTGGAGATTGGAACAGTCCTTCGGCGGCACTCGATGACGTAGTATCCTTGAAATATTGGCTTGGAAGCCAGTTTCCTCGCGATTGAGAAACGGCCACTCACTATGACTCGTGCATGCATGCACGTGCACGGTTGTGGCATGACCACCAAAACTGAAAGGTATGGACACAAGATGTGTACAAATGTATTTCCTATCCATTTGAACATGATGTAAGTGGGGGGTGGACCTAACATCCTCTAGGGGGGTCCGGGGGCATTCTCCCCCAGGAATATACTTGCACTTTGAGAGCAAAATTAAGAGATCTATAGATATATCTTGTTGGGGCAAAATCTCTGCTTCGCGCGTTCCTCTATGAGTTTGTTTTAAAAGAAGGAAAAGTCAAAGCAGCCAGGATAAGGGTTAAACAATAATCTGCTTTAATGGTGGAAACATACAATACATCACAAAACAATTCAAAAGGGGCCCTCCTCTCGCTGGGAGAGGTCTTACCACCTTGACCAGCATGAAGAAAAGAAGAGAGCGAACCAAAGGAAAACACAGGCTTTCATACTAAAAACACAGGAGGAGGTGTGTGAATACTTCCCCCAGAGGTCATCTCATTGGGAGAGAGCAACACATGGCCTGTCGTACCCAATCAGCGCGACACAGCAGAAGAAACCCGGAAACAAAAAGTCTCTTTCAGTTTGACGAAAACCAGATACCTTTTGGTGTCTGGAACGAACCTGCTCTAAATAACAAGTTTCCTTATCTTATTTCACATCTTGCAGCCAGCACACACACATCCCCTTTATGGCTCTTTGTCTCTGTGGCCATCTTCCCCCCCCTCAGGTTACCACACACAAGTTAAAAATATGTTTTAAGATATAGTTGTTATAGTTGGCTAAATATACGTAATACATGTAAATG
>NW_011362064.1:0-3536 GCF_000735185.1 Notothenia coriiceps
TTGTTTGTTCTCCTTGTGATGCAGGTCTTGCAAAAGAAGGTATACGGTCTCCACAAGTCTTCCTGGTGGACAGCTTTGACCTCCACCTGTATGACTTCAATCTGTTAAACGAGACGCTGCAGAGAGAGCTTCCTGCACACAAGGGAGATGTTCTGCTGTTAGCCATGACCAATAGTAATGTTGAGATCATCAAGAAGAAGAAAGCGCTTCTCCAGTCACAAATAAGTAAAGTAGCCTGGGCATCTGCACTAGCAGGAGCTGTACCTGGGTTCTCTTTGCTTGTTGATCTGAAACTACTGATTGATACAGCCAATGAGTACAAAGTTGCTTTTGGTCTTGATGGCAAGTCACTGCAGTATCTTGCTCAGAGTGCAGGTGTGCCTTTGGATGATCTCAGATCAGTGCTGAAATCCCGTCTGGCTTTACAGGAAATTAGTGGAGGTCTTATTGGTGAAATGCTGGAGTGGTCTGTTTCTCAGAAGGTGGGAGATGAATTGCTCAGATACATTCCAATAGTTGGAACCATAATAGCAGCAAATAAATCTTTCCTCGCCACGGAGAAAGCTCTCAATGATTTCCTCGACATGCTCGCTAAGGATGCAGAGAGCGTATTCAAAAGAGCCCTGAACCGTTACGTGTGATATTGTTCAGGGTGTGGCACTTAAAGGTTTCCTGCAGTGAGTGTTAGAGAACCTAAACCAGTTAGTGATTGTCATGTTTCCTTGTCTGATCAGTTCAAGCTCCGAGAGGAGGGGTGTGTTTGAAGAGCTGGTTTTATTGGACGCCTAACCGAGTAAGATTCTTGTCTTTTGGAGAAACTAATTGATAATAAATGTGGTTTGTAGGAAACCACATTTATTATCATGATAAAGATAGAGAAGTCGATTTTCAAATATGACTTAGAATCCTAGAGAAAAAGAAACTGGAAAGATTTCAAACTGATAATGAATATGTTTGTGTTTTCTGCATCTTCTGAAATAGAAAAAGATACTTTTATATATATCTGATATATTGAATGTTATTAATCAACGAAAACTGGAAATACATTTCAAATAAAGCAGAGACGTTATATTTTTCAAAGGTGATAAAAAGATTGTTGTTCATTATTTGTTTTACATCTGATTGTGAGAATGATTTAACTGTCCAATAAAATCAGTGATGTTTCAAAGTCTGAATCTGTAGTCAGTTACTCTTCACGGCCCAAAAGTACTCTGCTACTACTCTGACAAAAAACAATGTTTTAACTCATTTTTCAAGAAAGAGAAATAGATTCTGTTTGTTTGAAACTACTGCCATATATCTTATGAGACATATTGATTATAGTGTTAGAATGTAAAGATCTTTGTTAGCACACACAGACTACACTGAGGTCCTCCTGTCATATCGAAAACACATGGACATAGAACTGAATAAGGTCTTTAAGTATAACCCAATGTAAAGTCCTTTTCCTTTTCTATAGCCCAGAATGATACTTTAGGATCTGAATCTTGTGGTGCTTGAAGAAATAGAGACGGGTTAAGCCGGCCAGGTTATATCAACATGTCACTAGTTATTTAAACAAACACTATCTGAGGATAATAAGCACGGACCAATGAAGAATGGATCCTTCCACTAAGGTGTCCATCAGCTGTGTTAATAAAGCTGCCACGTGTTTTCAAGTTAAGGCACTCTCCGTGCAGAACATTACAAATATTCTTCATGTGCAGTATTTTGTATGTATAACGAACATAAGTGTTTTTGTGATTCTTTGCTAATTTGCAGCTTTTCTCTAAACATAGTTTGATCATCTATTTGACACTTTGTGATTCAGGATTGAAGAGAGTAATAGCTTCTGTATTTCAATAACCATGTACTAATCAGAAGGAGCCTCTCTACCGTGTTATGTACACAAGTGAAGGGAAGTATATTAGAAAGTATTTTGTCTCTTTGGATTTGTATTTCCAAAGCTCTTACCAGTGATGAAAGATGTGTTGTTGCAGCCTAGATGATGATGAAGATGAGGAATCACTGCCTCTCAGTGGTGAAAGGGAAGAACTACACACACATTGTCATTCAGAGGAGATAATACATTGTAATGTTGATTGTCATTATTTTATTATTTATTTCCCGGGGAAACAAACACAATACACACCGGCTGTTGTTCTGGCTGCTGTGACGTTAAGTTACTCCGTTCTCCGCTTGTAATTATCTGAATTTGACGAAACAAGTTTAATATTCTGAAAGCCAAGACTTTGTTTATTAAAATCAAACAAAACACCCGAACTCCGAAAAACTAGTTTTTTTACGCAAATCCACGTTTATTTTGAAATGAGTCGTTGCGACTTCCGACTGATTTCGATAGAGCGGGTCACATAAGGCAAATGTGTGGTTGTGGGGAAGCAGGTCAATTAAAGTACGTATTTAACTATTAACTACATTGAGTTTGAGTAAAATACTTGGTTACTGATTAATTTAGGTTATAATATATTAAATTGCAAAGCAAAACATGCTGTAATTTAAAGGTTTTCAACCTGAAAGAATCCTAATGGGTCTTTGAGAAGTTGAAATAAAGAAAAGGAAAAAGGATTGGAGTTGTCCATGCGTCCTCTGTTGCCCCTCAAGTTGTCCATGCGTCCTCTGTTGCCCCTCAAGCCTCTCAAATGTGGGCAAACACTCAAATAAATGCCAAAAACCCAGAGAACTTAACAATAAAAGTATGTTAAATAAACTGCTACCTAGTTCATAACTCTACTCAGTGGAGGCTCGTCCATTGAGGAAAGGGAGGACCGTCCTCCCTAAGATTTCAGAGAAAAATAAACTTTGAAGAGAACAATAAATACACCTCAATTTAAAAGATAAGTCTGTTAAAATACAGATAATAGCCCTGGCTTTTAACATGGGACTGAAATGGGGCTAGAGAGGACGAGCCTCCCTTTGGGCGGGTCTATCCAGAGGCTCTGGATTGGGCGCCTATATCATCAGTGAACCAATCAGCGGATCTGACTGCGCATCAGAGTGTTGATGGGGAGGGTCATCAGCGATATCAGAGTTTTTTCTGAACCGGGGAACAGGAGCGCTGCGCCCTCTTACCAAAATACATTCCTTGAATTAGGCTTTGATTATGTTCTGGCCCGCCATCTTGTGGCTCAGAAAAAAATTGGCCCTCGGCCAAACTTACTTGCCTACCTCTGCTCATATGGTATAGCTAATTAATCTGGGTCAAAACGTGTTGTGCCCACATGCAAAGGTTGTAAACTCTGGCTTATCCCTGTGTGGTATTATAGTAATAGCAAACAGCAACGTTCAACTCCTTTAATGGTATATTGCAAGTGCAATAAGAAGCTACAGGGACGTTAATCTACGTCGGTAATATTAACTTTATTTAATACAAGATTTACATCATAAAGCCCATGTAATATAATATTTTACAAATTATGAATTACAGCAAACATGTGCAATATATCCATTATTACAGCTCCGTGGGATGGCAGTAAGGCGATATGGGTCCATTCTTATTGTGCATCCATGGGTGAAGATAAAACGCATCGTAGTACTGA
>NW_011362065.1:0-4766 GCF_000735185.1 Notothenia coriiceps
AGCACTTTATCTCAAAATCCAAGCACCATTCTCAAAATTCAAGCACTTTTCAAGTCATGAAAACACCTCGTAAAAATGCAAGCATTTTCAAGGATTTCAAGCACCCGTACGAACCCTGAGACGACCTCTTGCTCTGGGTCTATAAGCCCAGCATCACTGGCTGTAGGTGAATCTGCAGTACTGTTGTCTCCCAAAGTCTTGAAAACACACACATGAAACACATGATTACACATGAAAATAAATAGCAACTGCGCCATTAGATATGCAAATAAAGTCCCCACGCCAATTCTAGCTATACTAACATTATCCATTATGACTTAGCAAGTGGGTTTAACAAGCTAGCAACATTAACTTACAACAATAAATACTAAACACACGTTGCTTGTCATTATTGAAATCATTATACTGACTAATTTGGAAGTTAGCAAACGTTAGAAAAACAATACTTACGGTGCACAGTTCACGTTTTCGTTTTGCTGAATCTCTGACCGACGCTCCCGCCGCTCTCACTCCAGCCTGCTACTGCTGCTGCCGGAGCAGTGTGTATTGACGGAACCGCACTAGCTATCAGCCTCACACGGTCCTGGCTTCGATATCCCATACTGCACTCCATCACATCACTTGACTCATAATCCTCCGGTCGAAAATGAGCGCCACAAACGACCGCGTTTTTCGTCACAGACGCAGCATTGAAGTCCCGTCTCTTTGTCTGCACAAAACGAACCCAGGACCGAAAGCTAGCTAGCTTTCTTTTCCTGTTAGGGAAATAGTGGACTCGATGTCCTGACAGGCTGGTATTTGTGCAACCTGCACAAACACAATACTGCACCATGATTACAAATGGTGAAATACAATACCTTAAAACACAACCGCTCTACTCAACGCAGCTCTACTCAACGCAACTCTACTATACCCGCGGTCAGAGAGCGGAGATGTGTCCCCTGTGTGATGTAATATGACGCGTTTGACGTATGACCTTAAAAAAAAGCCGTTTTTAAGAGCAGAGCTCAAAATTGTTCCTTTCCCTCTGAATTCCTGCACTTACTGTATGTCTCGTAAAACATATCAAATCCTGCATTCACTTTTTTAATTGTAATTTTCAAGCAAGTTTAAGCATAAATGTAGAAAAAATAAAAACCTGCAAGATGCTCTTTAAGTATGAGGTTTAAAATGCTGGCCTTTAACTTGCAGTGCAGTATTTTCCCTGTGTGGTGTAATACCTTTTCTTTACTGTTCTTTGGAACATTTTAAAATCTGCAGATCTGAAACAAGAGCACACTGATGAGAAAGGAACGTAAAGTCTGACATTTGGTTAACTTAGGTAAGTGGTGAGTGGGATGAGAGTGAAATGAAACCTGAATGAAACCTGGGTGCCAATCTCACACAGGGAGGCGTGGGGGGGAGATACTGGGCTTATCCCTGAGCTTCTCCTCTGCTCTGACAGGTAATACAATCACTGCTACAAAGCCTTGCTATTCATCATCTGTCTCCAGTGAGGATTGCATCAATGTGGGCCAAACAATATGGCCTGACCTGATTGTGGATGAAACATCACACCTGAGAGAACAGGCTGCCCAGGGGCACAGAGACAAACCTGTGTGTACAGAAATAAGAGCAAACAAGAATGTTTACAAGCTCCTGACCAAATAATAAACACTCCTCCTCTTGTTTTGACCTTGTTTGCATCAAGTTTGGATCAATAGGTATCCCAGGGTACGTTTCTTCCCTCAACTAACGCACTGTATGTCATAAACACCAGCAGCATTCATACTGTGAATATCTAGTTTTTCCTCTGAGAACATGGACAGGAAGTCAAGCCAAAGGTACTCTGTACTCATTGGTGAAGATTAACCGAGAACAACAAGGACCTGTACTAACAGCCAAACAAAACAAAATGCCAATGAGTTTCATTTTATTGAAGTGACTATTATTTTGTATATATTGATTGTTTATTTTTTATCTTAATGTGTGATGTGTAAATGTGTCTGTTGATTGTGTATATAGGATATACATATTTTATACATATCTTTATACATATCTGTATATTGTATAATTTTATATTCGGGTTTGTTGGAAACGTCATTTAAATCTCTCTGTCTGTAAACACAAACTGAGTAAGATTGATATTAAAGCTGACTTTGACTTTCAATCAGCATATTATAAAAGGGGCTCATTTTCAGCATCATTTCAGCATGTAGTGTCTCTACTGGGACATGTCTCCATACTTTAATGTTCAAAAAGCTCTTTATGTTTCTCATACTGCCTGTGCTGCAGCACCTCTTTTCCCCCTCTGTTAAATGCTTCCGATCTACACACAAAACAAATGTATAACTAATTATCTTTGGAGCTCAGAACGTAACTAGAACAGTTTCATGTTACAATGTAATTTATTTAATTAGTTGAAAAAATTAACGCTAATAGGAATGACTTGTTTTCCATAGGTTTATTTTTTTTACCACAAACAGGTAAAGGCTGAACATGATGCAGACACTGTGAGAAACCAAAAATATTGTTGCTCTACTTAAAACACACATTCCTATTCTATAGTAAAAATCAACCAAATACACCATTAACAACAAAACAACACATAAGTGTTCATTCAAAAAGGTTGACTGAATCTGTCAAATCAGTACATTAACAACTTTACAAGGCATATACTGTGGCTCATACATACACACTGCACCACAATAGTTGATGTATGGGATATACTGTATACCTCAAGGCCATTCATTATTGAACATGAGTCATTCATACACAGCCTATGAAAACATATACTCCCTTCTCCTTATTCACAGTATTAGAAAACTGCACTTATGTGACTAAAAGGTAGTTTCATTATCAAGTCCCATGCTGGTAAAATGGTAGTTTAATTAGCTGCTTTAGCACCAAAACTGACATCACAGTCACAGCTACACACTGCCACTTATAAGTCCTCTCATACAATAAAACCTAATACAAGTAAAAAGTAAAGCACGTGTGTAAATGGAATGTTTTTAAACTCAAGAGTTTAACAGTCAGCAGGTCTCTAAGTGCCTGAGTAATAAAGCAATAAGCCTTGGCTCTGCAGATAGAACATAGTGACCTTAGAAAAGTTAATGTATTTATAACTGGTAAGAAGATTGGTCCTTTTTCCAGCAATGATGGCCTCATAATAAAATATATAATTCAAGGAGTACCTCTTAAAAAGGGTCATGCTCAATGTACAATGATCTCAAAAGTTCATCCCATTATTTTAGCTTTACAGATTTGAACATTACAGATAGTTGGACTGAGTTTTGTATTCATTTTTAAGGCCAATACAAACAAAAATAATAGAGAAAATAAACACTTAGACTTAGACAATTTGGACATCACATTCATATTACATTTAATTGAAGTAGTTATTGAAAGTCTACAGTATAATGTAAATGCAGGCAGAAAGGACTACATAGAAGCTACTTTATCCTAGATCTGGCATAAACAATTCTTAATAGATGCAAGCAGCGCCATGTTACTGACTGGCAAAATGATGGCCCGCCCCATTTTCGGTGAAAATGAAGAATCAGCGCCAAGGGGATCGAATTGTTTTATCATGCCTAAAAGCTGTGTTGTGTATTGCAAGTCAAACAACAACAAAGACCAACATTTCCGATTTTCTTTACTTTTACTTCGAGAAAATTGAGAGAATTAAGAGATCTGTGTGTTCCGGCCATCCAGAGAGACGAATAAAATCCCAACCAATGGGAGCCAGTCGGTCAGTTTGTCTGTGTAAGGTTAACGTCAATCATCAAGGTAAACATTTGTAATGCTAAAAGTCAATGTATTAAACGTAGATCGCCAATCACAGACCTCCAATTACATTGTGTATGACTGACCATCATAATTGGGCACCTTGTAGATCAGAATTGCATATTATTGTTAATTTTTTTTTATCTGAATGGCGAAGAGCTCAGAATTTATATTTACCGCCAGTCAATTGATAAAGCTGTAGTGATCACTGATTGACATAATTCACTCATGGAACTACAGGTTGGGGGTATTGTTCCGCACAGACATGTTGGTTGACTGTACGTACTGTGTGCCCTCCTTTCTTCTTCCTCTTGTCTTCCCGGGCTTCAAGCCGACAACATGTGTGTTTCTGATGCTCAATAAAGCTAACTTTGTACCTTCGATGCACCGCCTCCGACTCTCGTCTCTCGGCACTACATTGGTGACCCTGACCTAAGTCTCGCAGAAGTATCAGAGACTGTACCGAACATGGCAAAAAACGCAGTTTTTCTCGAACTGACAGAGTTTTTGGGAGACGTCTGCGGCTGCTTCGTTCGCACCGACTGATCCTCGTTTCGCCCTACCGCGGAATGACCGATGACGACGCACGCTATTTCCACATCGTTTCGGCACTGGGAGACAGCAAGCCTTCCGACCACATGGAGATGATGGACGACCATCTAGGTACGGAAGAACCCGACTTCTTTTTCATGGAAATGTTTCTTCGGGACATGCGGCCGCATGTCCAGCCAGCGCTTGCTAACACGGTTGAGCCCCGCGCTTTAATCGAAGGAGCTAACCGGTTCTTCCGGGCCGCCCGTTGTTTTACCCCTGAGGTGCTGGCCCCGTCACACAGCGGCACCTTCCCTGGTAGAGGCACGCCACCTAACAGAGGCTCCGGGGCTGACAAAAACGTCTAACGGCTAATGGCTTACAGTTAACGGCTGTCGAAAACGACTAGCGGCTAACAGCTAACGGCGACAGCTAACGGCTAGCAGCTAACGACGACTGACAGCTAA
>NW_011362066.1:0-4737 GCF_000735185.1 Notothenia coriiceps
CTCTCCTACCGTCCGTCCGTCGTCGTCGTACGTACGTACGTACGTACGTACGTAGTACGTACGTACGTACGTACGTACGTACGTACGTACGTACGTACGTACTACTACGTACGTACGTACGTACGTACGTACGTACTACTACGTACGTACGTACGTACGTACGTACGTACGTACGTACGTACGTACGTACGTACGTACGTACGTACTACTACTACTACTTACGTTACGTACGTACGTACTACGTACTACTACTACGTACGTACGTACGTACGTACGTACGTACGTACGTACGTACGTACGTACGTACGTACGTACGTACGTACGTACGTACGTACGTAACGTAACGTAACTACTACGTACTACGTACGTACGTACGTACGTACGTACGTACTACGTCGTCGTGTGTGTGTGTGTGTGTGTGTGTGTGTGTGTGTGTGTGTGTGTGTGTGTGTGTGTGTGTGTGTGTGTGTGTGTGTGTGTGTGTGTGTGTGTGTGTGTGTGTGTGTGTGTGTGTGTGTGTGTGTGTGTGTCTGTGAGAATCTGTAAGCATGCACGGATCATTCCATGGGAAAAAAGGCCATCTTTTGAGGGATGTGTTTGATGTGTCTTTGAAGGGCTGCTTGATTACTCAAAAACAAAAAACAAATGTCAGTGTGTTTATGCACCTGGCTGCCAAAGATAGACATGCAGTTTGACCAAGGGCTTATTTCTTTAGTGAGCAGAGAAGGAGTAAGACCTGGAGCAAAGTTTCCTTGAGGAAACAAATAATTCAACGTAATGGAAATGTCTGTTTTAAAAGGTGTCTACAGTGGCTTTTTGAGACTTGTAAATGTATATAAAGTATGAATAATTGTATTGTTTATAATAACAAAACAAAATGCAATCACACCTGAATTCTACTTTGACAAGATATGTCCTGTATTTACATTGTTAGGATGTGGTGTGTTCATGATGTGTCTTCTCTTCCTGCCTCTAGTGTGAGCAGTTCTCCTTCCATCTTCACCAACGCCATGTTGGATTTCAACTTCAGTGCCACTCCTCTAAATTCAGAGCCCTCAGTGTTTGGGTTGATGTTTCACAACCCTGGCTCCATCCCTGTGGACTGGTGGGTAAAAAGCTGACGTCTAGAGAATACAGTCAATCGAAGGCTAAGATAACTGCATTTAGCATTCTATTTAAGATCTCATACATTGCTCACAGCTAAACATTTGGCTTCAACTTTAATGTCTACTGAATGTTCTCTTTTCAATATTAGGGCATTCTTGTTTCCAGAGGACCAACAGATAGAGTTGGAGTACTGGGCAGAGACCGGAGAGTTCAGCAGCACTGAAATGTACCAGATGAAGGTCAGACCAGTCCCTTCCAGAAGGGGTTTTTAATATAAAATAATATCAAAATATGTTATTTTTGATAAAGATACAGACAGAAAGTAAGCACACATACTATATGTTCATCTCACCGACAGGTTCAAAACAACAAACTGTTCAGCATTACTCCTCGTTCTGGGACTTTACTTCCTGGCCAGCAGAGGGCGGTGAGCTTCACCTACAGGTCAGAGATTATTGCACCATACAGGAGGATCATTTCAGACAATTTGCTCACATTTGCAAGGGTTAGAATTGTTTAAAAGCAGATAACACTAATAAGTGGTCCCACAATAATAAAAAGTTGGTCCTTTGCAGCCATCTCTTCGCTGGTATGGATCGATTCCCTGTCGTGTTCAAACTCTCTTATGGCAGAGAGATCTTGGTGAGGCAAACATCCATATACAGTGACACAAGGCTCATTTTTAATCAAGTCTAACAAGACAAAAAACACATTTGTAATTTATCATTAAGATTGATGAAAAATGTGACTGTTTGATATTGACTTCACGTCCATGGCTTGTGGTTCTGTGTGCAGGTGAACTTTCAGGGGGTGACGGTGGAGAGAGACAGACCCTTTCTTCACTTTGCCTCCAAGCGACATGTCTTCACTTCTGTAACTATTGGGGACTGTACTCCTCCAAAACAGGTGTGTGTTTCATTTCTCTAACATCCAACCAAGCCTAGAAGGAGTGACATTTTCAACTTGAGCTGAAAGGTTTGCACTCCAACTTAGAGTATAATATTCCATATACTCAGTGAAACGTCTTCCACTGATTTCTTCTGTTTTTTTAAATGTTTGAACTGCAGCATAAAATCACTGATCTCTACATAGGTGTGATCCACTACGCAGCATCTAACAAAAAATTATCTAAACATTATTATACATTTTCTTGTTTTTTATTTCATACAAGATAAAATCAACTGGATTTAGTAATTACAGTTTTGCCTAAAGAGTGTTTGGAAATCCATTGTTTGACTAAAATGTATGGAGGCAAGTGAGGAAAAAAAACAATCTTCTGCAAAAGATATTGTCTGTTCGTTGCCTATGACTTAAGAACAGGGTTTTTACCAGGATCATCTTTCTAAGTGTCTAAAAAAAAGTTTGGGCAAGTTGAAAAGAATATTCTGTTAAAATATTTTCTCAGGTTAGTTTTTCTTGGTGTTTGTTGTTGTAGTAATAATAATAATAATAATAATAATAATAGTAATGCACAAAAAAGATATCACCTTAAAGGTCCCATGTCATGCTTTGCGGGTGCTAGTGGAGCCTCGCAGATGGGGGTGCTGCAGCCCCCTCAGCACCCCCCCCTTCCCGCATCCATTCGCGATATCTCGCTGTCTCGCAGCAAGCAGGAAATGACACCAGCAATCCAGCTCACACTGTCCGCTCCTCACAGCAGCGAGCCTCGCAACGTCCCGCCAACACGGCACCCAGACCCCACGCAGCATTCTCATCTGTTTGTCATTACTGGTGTCATTTTCTGGTTGCTAACGCCATTGTAACACATAATCACTGATGTTCCGCTGTAACGGTGGTGGACTCATCAGAACAGAGTGGGGGCGAGCGGACCAATCAGAGCACAGTGGGCTCATAGGGAGGGGGGGCAGGAGCTCCAACAAGCCGTTTAGGACAGAGAGTGAATACACATACTATGCAGAGATGCTGTATGAGAAACCAATGTGAGTTTGGAGCATTGAACAATATCAATCTATTCTAATAGACCTCAACAATGGAATTATGATCAGTAGAAATGGCCTTGACATGGGACCTTTAAGAAAACATGAGTTATTAATCCTGTTAAAAATGGTAGTAGTGCAACCACCAACGCTAGAACAATATTTCCTTACCAAAAAAAGAAATAACCTGCCATCATTTATTCCCCCCACCTGTTTTCCAGATTTAAAAAAATGGACCTTAAAAAATTACTAAAGGAACTTTCTTTTGTTACACCTGTTATTGTTATCATTGTGACCTTAGCTTCTCTGAAAGACTGGAAAAAAACAGGGTGACTTTGTATATCTTTGTTTGGCCTTCAGGTGTATAAAATACACAATCGCGGTGCAGTGCCGGTCCATTATACGGTGGGCACGGCCGTGTTGTTACAGCTGCAGGAGGACAACTTTAACCATCCAGTGCTGTGCTGCCTCAATCCAGAGGGACAGGTCCGTCCTGGAGAGACGGCCCTGCTGGGATGGATCTTCTCTCCATTGGAGGCCAAGATGTACCACGTAAGGATGGAGCTATAATCTGAAGTCCTGCTGCCGCCCTCTTACCACTGCTTTTCAGACAACTGGTTTGGGCTGCTCCTACAAAAGGCAACATGTGTCTCTGAAATATAGGTGTAGCTTTATCATCAAGCTCATAGCAATGTAGAACCTCTCGTTACTCCACTTTATATATCACCATCATCGTGTAATATGTTTTATACTTTTTTTATAATCCCCTTTAATATTACTAATATTTATATGAATTTTTTTCATTTTCATTTGTATAGGTTTGATAACAATTTTATAATTTTTTAAACAATATTTATTTGTATAGTATATATTTTTTCTGTTTGTCTTTCCTTCATGTCAGTATTATTTTGAAAAAAAAGCACATGTTGGACAAAACAAAGTCAAAAAAGAAGTACAAAAAATACACTCATGTCACTAAACAGCAACAGAAATGTGTACTTTTGTAAAAAAAAAACAGATAAACAATATGTTTTTATTCAGAACAATGACATATACCATTGCATTTATACCTAAGTAGCTAATTGTCCAATCTGTTTAATTTGGAATATTTTACTGTGTAATAACAGGTGGATATTCCGATCCACGTGAAGGACGGGGATTCCACGCTTGTGAAGTTTGAGGGATGTGGTTTGGATTCTCCCACTCTCATCTCCAAAATCCCATCTCACTGCAATGAACTCTGTGTCCAGAGAAGGCCTTTCCCGGGACAGGTGGGAGCAGTTCTTGATTACTATCATGCTATTTTTAGGCAATAGCATAGGTCTCAGATATACAAAATTATATAAAAAACATGTCTATGAAGTGTTTTGCTCAAAATACCAAACAGATCACCCATTCTAGCCACGCCTCATATCCCTCTATTTCACTCCCTGTTACAAAAGTGCTGATTTTGGGTATAAAGCTCAATAAAAAATTGATAAGAAATAAAAAAGGAGGGGGCTGAGCTCATGCGGGACCCGGCAGCTACTGTCTAAACTAAATGCTGCCGTGATGAAACTCCATATCATGGATTATCAAGGATTATCTCTGAAACAGTATGGAGCTCAAAGTAGGGCTGGGCGATATGGTCTCTAAATGATATCGCGATATTTACTGACTATATCGCGATATACGATATATATCGCGATATTCT
>NW_011362067.1:0-2330 GCF_000735185.1 Notothenia coriiceps
TCCAGACAAAAAATGTTTTGGGAAAAAGGAGCAAAATGGCTCTTTTGGTAAAAAAGGTTGCAGACCCCTGCCCTATAAGGTGTTGTGCAGTTTACTATAACAGCTGGGCGTTTCTTTTTGAAAATATTTCTCAAACAATATTAACCAGAGACCATCTGGAGATGGGATTAAACCAGCCACAGTTATATCTCACATAGGCTCCGCCCTCTACTGGACTCTATGGGTACTACTCTCAACCATGCTATGCGAGCATTCACATACTGAGTTGGATAAACGTAGCCAGCCAATCGGGGCAAGCCTACCTGAATGCGCGCTCAGGCCCACAGTATATAAGGCGGCTACGCATCCTGACTGTCATCCTTTTTCTCTTTAGCGAGAAGGACAAACAACTGACAATAAATAAACGTGAGAAGAGGAAAGAATAAGAAAGAAAAAGTTACCTTTGTCATGGATTCACCACTCCTTGAGCCCCGGCCCTGTCCTACATGTCCTGGCTTAATTGCAGGTGCCGATCCCCACCGCTTTTGTATCGAGTGTTTGGGGCCTGACCACGCCGTGGATGGTGCAAACCATTCCCCATCCTGCAATGCCTGCCGATTGCTCCCACGGCTCAGACGCCAACACCGTCTGGAGCACTTCCAGGAACACCATGTCTCGCCGGCGGAGTACCAGGGGGAACTCAATGTGGTGGAGATGGAGGAACAGGATGTGGCCGGGGAGGTGCCGTTCACATTCACCATTCCGGCAGGCCAGGCGGCCCAGTTTGTCGAGGAGGAAGAAGACGAGGACTTCTCGGTGTCGGGCGCTTCCGGGTCCGGCATCCATGAGGGTCCAACGAGGTCTGCCCGTCAGGATTTACATTTGGTGATGGCCATGGTGGCGGAGCGTGTAGGACTACCGCTCCCCCCACCACTACCACTGAAGCCGGTGAGCCGCGTTCGTCAGGGGTTGTATGGCCCGGTTCGTCCGGCCTTCGTTTCACCCGTTACCAGATATCTGGCAGTGTGTGGAGGCGACGTGGCGGCAGCCACTGAAGACGAGGGCTCCAGTGGCTGGTATGGCGGGAATCCTCAGGGTGCAGGGCCGCACGGACACAGCGTGTACCGGCCTGCCCCCCCTTGATGAGAGCCTGGCGGCCCATTTACTCCCACAGGCAGCAGGTTGGGCGGAGGGGAAAAAGCCTCTGCCCCCGCTGCCTCGTGACTGAGAAACGCTGGAATACCTGGACAAGATATTCCGGCTCGGAGCACAGATGGCGGCAGTGGCTCCACGGACGTAACGTAACGGCTCCACGGATTGGTCCATTTGGTTTAGGGTAACGCATGACATGAGTTACCCGGAAGAATCAATGGACAGTGACGTATCTCCAACGAGGCGTTTTGGGGAGGTATTTTCTGTGTTAGAGTTTTACTCGCTACAGGGTGTACTTTGAGGGTTTTGACTCTGCAGACCGTTTACATGCATAAAAACCTTCATAACACACAAGGGGACGGGTAATAACCGGAAAAGCATGACATGGGATCTTTAAGTATAGAATATGTTGTTCTTTAACTTTGCCATTTTTATTTAATTCAGGCAATTGTGTGCAGGGGTTTTTCTCAAAAACATAGTATGAGTAACGTCACTTCCGGACCAAAGGAAGCCCCGCCACTTTCCGAGTGCATTAGAATGAAGCAGAAAATAATAGTTTCTTCTACTTTTTTTATTTATTATTTTTTGAATCTTTCAAATTGTATCAGTGTCCTTTGCTGTGAAGCGCTTCAAGATTTGTCTTGGCAGATGAGAAGCGCTATATAAATTAATATTAAAGTATTATTATTATTATTATTATGTCTTAAAGCTACAGAGTCATATATTGCATCTCAAACAACAAATATGAGTTTGAAAGCGCAAGCAATCGAAAGCAAAAGGGCACTGTTTTGATCTTGTGTTTTATATAAAATGTTGCTTTTGAACAATATTTAGGTAGACACTTTCAATAAGCCCGATGGGTTTTTTGCATCTTCCTGCACTGTATTTTTTAATTGTGCAAAATCAACTCCTAGTTTTGATGATTTAATCAAATTTGAGACCACGTCCGGTCGTCAGCTCGACTCGTGGACTGGCGTTCCTCGGTGCTTCGCGAGCTCTGCGAGCTTGGACAGTCCTTGCTAGCTTTGCTAGCCTCGGGCCTTCACTTTCCGCCGACCGTTGTGATCACGGGGTTTCCTTGTCGTCCGGTCGTCAGCTCGACTCGTGGACCGGCGTTCCTCGCTGCTTCGTTAGCTTCGTTAGCTTCGTTAGCTCTGCTAGCTTCGACGGTCCTTGCTAGCTTTGCTAGCCTCGGGCCT
>NW_011362068.1:0-15486 GCF_000735185.1 Notothenia coriiceps
GGCTGTTGCTTGGCGTGGCGAGAATATTGCTCCACTTTCTCCGGTCCCCGAGATTGGGCTTCCAGTAGCTCTGGAGAGAGCTTTCGCACCTCTGACCACTAACGGTCATAATTTCTCTGCTTTTTTCAAGACCCTCATCAGAAAGCTTTTGAATGGTGGTACTTTTCCAGTTGATCTACCTGATCTTCACGTAGCTCTGCATGTCGTCGTTTTGGTGCATTTTTTTCTGGAGATAGGCACTGCTCAATCCACATAGTAAGACCCCCCGGAGGTCGAAGTTAATCTTAAATGTTTCCATCTTATGCTTTGTAAGTTTGTTTCGTAACGGAAGAAATGTAAATATATTTATAAAACGGACAAGTCAAATCAAGCAATCTGATTTGTCGATAGCGTTTTTGCGGACCTCTTTGATTACAGATTTGAAAACATTGTTGCTTGCTTTAAAAGTAGCACAATTCATGATGTCAAACCTTGGAAAGTATCTAGATATCCCTGCCCTAATGCCAAAGGAACTGCACACCGAATATGCTTTGCAGTTTGATGTCTATGTCTGGACCGCTGCGTAAAAAGGAGGGTTTCTGCCCAACTGTATACAGTTTTTCTCAGACGCGGAGGGATACTGACTACAATTCTACCCGTGGTATACGCTCACTATATCACGGCTAAGAACCATCAGATTGCTTGATTTTACTTGTCCGTTTTATAAAAGAACAATATACACTCCTCGCTAGAAATCTAATCAAAAAGCATTTTAATGGCCAAACTATTCCACAATTTCGGATTTTCCAGAGAGGGTTATTCGTGAATAAACGACCCTCCGGAGCGTTTGCAATCAACGGGATCATGTTTTTTCTTACACGACCACTAGAGGTGCTAAACTTTAAAACTTGACTATGGGTCGTAATAAGCTGCTGAACAATCGACCTATTTGGTCGTTTTTTGTAGGAGGACAGGCTGCTAAGAACACACTACCTGTCAGGCTGCCAAACATCATCACTGCAAAAGAATGGCTTCCATATGTATCCTTTATTTTTTGCTCTTTCTGTTTTTGCTGTGAATGTCAAATATTTGAGTTTTTTCACAATTTTTGCAACTCAAGCAATTCCCTGTAGAAAGACAGAAATGATGAGACAATCAAAAAGTTGAAATTCAACCAATGGTGATGAAGGTTTGAAAGTATATCTAAACCATGCTTTACAAAACATTTTGCAACAAAAGGACAGAATCATAACTATTGTCCAATTTGTCCTGTTCCATGGTAAGTGGTGTAAGAACGTGGCAGATATAACATATAATAAAGGCCATGGAAGTCATACAATTCCAGCTGGTGATCAAGTCAGGACCCTTCCCCTGTCTCTTTGAAAATCAAAAAATATATATATAAAGACCAAATTATATGTTGTAGTGCAGGCATTGATAGAAAGCAGATACAACAATATATTAACACAGGCTCATGGGAAGCATTAATACATTTTATTTCAGGTAAAACAACATTAAACAACATTTACAGAAGGACATTACATCTTCCATAATAACAGTACATACGGGTCGTAACAAATAATGCAACAGCTATTCTACTGTATACTATATTGTTCACTGGATGAAGTGAACGACAAAACTTCTGTTTTCCAAACCACTGGTGAAAATCATCTATTTTCAGTGCAGCATACAAAAAGAAAACGCAAGAGAAGCTTCATTGAAAAAAGTTGCAAACACAGATTCATTGTTCAGCACAGCGAGGATGCACGTTGGAAGTGTTCCAAATGTTTTTCCTACCGAGACGACCCCCCTCCTCGAGATAAAGAAAGCCAAAAAACAGATATGATATCTCTTTGATAGCATTTAGGGAAGGGGACCTTTGCAACCCTGTATACAAACAAAGTGGAAGCATCACGTTTTGCCTTCATTGAAGGTGTGTCACCAACTGATCCATTTCCACCTATGACCTTTCTAGTATTATCATGTTTTCTTTTTTAGTGCTATATGTGCAACTCCACCAGTCTTTCCTTGACTTTTTTTTATGAAATATATGACTAACATTTAAGTGCCTTTAGGAACTCTGCTCACACAGGACTAAAAAATATACGTTTTTGTACAAGACTAGTAAGAGTGTTGAGGGGCAAACAAAGCGATGTGTGCCACACCGAAAGGAGAATCATGCCAACATAATAATTCAGCTGCTAATACTGCCGTCGACCACTTAAAGCCACACGAGGCTGGGCAATCTTAGCATAGCTCCATGGTATTAACCCTCTTCTGTCATGGCGCTTCGCTAGCTTTACCCACCCCTCTCCTCCCCTTTTTTTCTGCCGCACAATCTCAGCCTGGGGATGACAGTAAGAACCTGCGAGATATCTTCCAGTACAGCGTTTCTATGAGCTCTCCTCAATCTGTGGTGAAGGTCCAAATCGAGGGATGATATTTACATTTGTAAGATGGGCTGGTTTGCTTTGCGTCAGGAAAAGCAAGATGGTTATACAGTACACTTTATACATGTGTATTTATATATATGTATCATTAAGGGTAAAGCAAGTGCATAAAAGGGACCATACAGGTTGGAATGTAGGGAAAACTGATTTTTATTTAAAGTGCATTTTCAAAACGCTGTTTGGGGAGTCAATGATTTATTTTGCCTCAGAGCCACTACTCTCTCTGTGGAACTCAGTCAGAGTACTTCATGATCAGATTCTTTCTCGTCATTACTTTCCCTCCTTTAAATTATAAGATCAGATCTTTTTTGTTAATCTTAACTGAAGTTGTTATACTGTAAGAGTTATAGGAAAAGTCTACAGTCATTGTTCTGCGCACAAATCCAATCCAAAGTTCAGCCAAAAATAATATTCAGCACAACAAGATGCTAGTCAAAGTCCTTTCCATATACTACAGAATTACATTTCCCCTCTCTTCAGTGAAGCTTCATGTACATCCTGATCTCATTGCTGAGTCAATGTTGTTTATGTTGATACAATAAGTTTTCTACATCAGCCAAACTTTACAAATGATACTTTTCGTGAATCTCCCAACTCATTGGAAGATTAAAAAAAACACAGAAACATATGAGCTATTTTTTACTTGAGAGAAATGTGTGTCAATTAACTTCCGCAAGTTAGGCTATCTCAGACTGTGGAAGCGCCATATTAGTTACAGCTGAACTTTGGAATGCATTTTGAAATATATCACTTCATAGCAGGTATGGAGAAGAGGGATGATTACATTACGCGAGTGTTATATAATGATAGACATGAAGAAAGCCCCCCCCCTGTCCTTGAATGCAACAGACTGCAAAGAAACAGCAGCTGGGGGCTGCAGGGTTACACTTTACTGTAGCTGAAGGGCAATCTAGCAGGCAAGACATCTATATTATAAATGTGTGTGTGAGTTTGTTTGATAGGCCATGGAGCAACATTATAACCATCAACAGTTCTCAATCGTTTATTTGCAGCCTCCTCTCTTCGGCGAATCAACAGTGCAGTGCCAATATTATTGTTAAAGAGGAAGCCATTGTATTGATAGTACTTCACAATTATCACCATACATCTAAGCTGTAATATTCAGATATGTTCACATCAAACATAAAAAGAAAGAGCATAAAATAGTATAAACCTCTTCGCAGATGATATCACGTTATACATCTGACTTCCGTATTGAGTCTTAAAAAGTTTGACAATGTTAACTAAGGGTAGGATGTTGAGGGGCACACATGTAAGAGCAGTCTCTGTATGTGGAGGAGGGATTGATCAATGTTAACCACCCTCAAAATCTCACATACTGCACACACACTACCACACACTGAAACTCACTCATCCATACACTTGTTTAATTTGCCGGATAAAAATAGCTCCTGATTCATCTTAAAACGTATCAGGCCCGTTTGGCAGAATGCTTGGCCTCCACTATTGCTGCTGGAAGAATTCTTTAGGACCGCTGATCCAATCTAATGTACAACACTTCCTTCAGTCCTCAACAATACAACCGACAAGTTTGAATCAAGCAGTTATCAGATCAACACTAGTCGAATAACTCGAAAGACGGACTAAGACTCATTCAATTTTAGTCCGATGATCTAAAAAAATCTGCAGTTATTGTCATAAATCTTCTGATCCTGATAAAATATTGCAGATATTTGGATGGTATTAGATAAAGTGAACGGGAGGATTGTCCTGGGCTAAATCAACGACAGGCCACACAAACTATTGCCTTGGTATTTAATCCTTTGTACATTAGCTCATATGCATGGATGGAAGCACCAATGCTTAGCCCATGTTTAATACACTAAAACACACACAAACACAAACCACACACACACTTTCAGCTGTCCTCAGTAAGGTTATTGCACACTGGTTGGTGCTGTCCCTGTTTCTTACGTGTGCACCGTCAACATCTCCAGCAGAGGCCTTCTACGTCAGAGGGGCTTCCAGCTGACTGAACTGAACTCATGGGGGTCCATTTGAAACATTACATCAACTATTTTACCACAAGGGTTTGGCCATCATTCTAATGGGTATGATCATATTTCACTCACAAACGTTTCTGCTGCATTGCAAATATTGAAAAGTCCACAAAAATGATTAATAGCAAATATTAGAAACCCATGTCTACAACTATTTCCAAGTGCAAATGAGAAAATGTGAGGCTTGTTAGTTAATGGATGCACCAAATATGCAAATATATTTGATATTTTTTGTTTTTCTATGTGTTGTGTGGTGCGTTGTATATGCAGATGAGTCTCTTTCCTTCAGCCCAGAGGCCTCACAGACTACACTGAGATGATGTCACACATACAAATAGCTTTTTCTTGCCTCTGGGAAAGTTTGACAGTTATGTAAACTGTTTGAAAACTCTTAATACAGAGAATAATTATTGATCTTGGTTGCAGTTTGAGGTATTCTGCAGTATCAATAGTTTACAGATGTATCTTTTATTATTATTTCCCATAAGGAAAACACCATAATAAAATGGTAAGTAAAAACACAAACCCACGACTTACCACTAGCTTAAAGCTATCAGCCGCGTGTACCAGTCATTAACTAGGAAGTGCAGCCTTTAAACTAGATGCATATGAACCATTTCTTAACATGTAAAATAACGTTTTAAAGAAGCACCTCCAAAATGGCTGCCAGAGGATGTGTCACACCAGCAGAAACCCCTTATTATTATTACTATCGCTCTGCGGTTCCACACATTACAGTTCAATCTGGTAATAAAGAAATGGAAAACTAATTATTTCGTGGTCTGCAGTGTTTTTGTTTACTAGAAGATGTTTGCTTGTATGCACGTCTCCTGTGTGTTTGTTGAGTTGTGTGTCTTGGCATGAGCAGTAAAGTGGTGAAAAGATGAAGCAATATTAAAATTGTCCATTACATAGTTTTTAGATGAGTATATCATACATAGAAATATACATTCTTAAATAGGAGGCTAGTTACAAACACAAAACACACTATGTACCAACAGTAAAGTCCATTTGTTTATACTGTAACCGTGATATATGAGTGACTTTATAAAAAGTAAACAAAGATTTGTATGCAAATAATAGCCTGAAATCTTAGGTACCGTTCATAATGCTCACATGCATTCATATCTATACTCGATGCTTATGCTTTCTCGACACACACACCCACTCACACACATTGTGAAGGTAATAAATAAAGAGAACTGGGGCTCCTCCGCTCGTCTGGATGCTCCGTCTCAGCATCTCTGTATTCAGCTTTCTTTACAGCAGCCGCCTGAAACACAGCAGAACAACAGTGTGTCAGGGTTAGGGTTCACCTAGTGACACTACAACATACACACAATCACATCTCACATTCATGTGTCTGCTAGAAATCATCAGAAGTGAGTGTGTGGGTTTAAACTTTATAAACTTTGCTGTCATCATGTAGAGGTAATACCATGAGAGATTAACCGTTTGATCTTTTTCTAGTGAAGTGATGTTCAGTTGTATATTATATGATGTACTGAAACATTAGAGGATCACCATGCTGCTATCAACATGTTCTCCAGATTTCTGACGCTCTGACTCAAGCCGTGTTTCTTCTCAACACCAATTCATCAGTGGACTTTTTTTAGGCCACTGGTGTCTCTCATTAGGCCTACTGTCTTTGTTGAAACCATTTTAAGGTCACTGCACTAAGAATGGACCAGCCTGAGGAACTGGAGTCAGGACATGATTAGCTTAGCATACAGACGGAAGGTTTGGGAAACCAAGTAGCATTTTATCTCCAATGTGAAAACATACCGACACGTATAAAACTCATTAACCCTCCTGTTGTCTTCGGGTCAAATCTGACCGATTTACTACTTTCATCAATCATAACTTTTTTGTTTTACATTCGATTGCATTAAGGCTTTATGATATCCTTCACAGTAGACATTTGAACATATACATTTGCTGATCACCACTTTCATTGAATTTTGCATGATTTAGTCAACTTTGTAACACCCATGGTGTCCCCGGTCAAACATGACCGCCATAAAGAAAAGGAATTAGTAACCATCCAGATCAGATAACACACACACACACACACACACACACACACACACACACACACACACACACACACACACACACACACACACACACACACACACACACACACACACACACACACACACACACACACAGAACAATGTGACACATTTCCCGCTCTTATGTGCCCATCCCCCCACATGGATCACACCTGGCACACACAATACATGTTCATTGTCTGTTCTTTGTATATTTACTGCAGTTGTTCATGTATACCAATAGTCTGATACAATATTTACAGTTTGAAAGGGTGTTAAGTGAAATGTGGTGATGATTAATGGTTTTTGTGTTAATGTAATAGCAGTTAAAACAGGACTGGTCAAATTTGGCCGCAAACACCAAAGTAAGGGTTTTTTATTTAAAAAACAAGTTGTGTGCTGTAGACCAATTCTTAATGAACAATTTCATCCTGTAGTCGTGTTGTCTCATGCAGGTTGCCATGTTTGATGTCATCATGCCAATGCAAAGACTAGGTTAGCAGATCTGGCAACCTTTATGTAGTCAGTGGCACTGCATTAGTGCTGGGCGGATGGATAAACTGGTAATAAATACATATTTCCAGCATGTATCTCCCCCTGCAACCACACAATGTTCCTGGCTTTAGTCACCCAAACAAGTCCAACTAAAACCACAACACGTCTGCTAACTGTTAGCAGAGTAAAAAGTCCCATAACAACAACTTTAGTAATATTTGAAGGGTAAGCTATGAAGAGATATAGGAGGAACACTAAAGACAAGGACAGAGTGAAGGATCGAAACGGGGGAAAAAGATGAAATAGAAAGAGTACAGAGTGCTGTAGAAAAGGGAATAGGGATGAGAAGAGAGGAGAAGAAGAAGAGGGAGCAGAGAAGGGTTAGGAGGAGTAAAGGAGCTGTGAACGTATTCATAATTCATTGCCTGTCTCAAGTCCTATACTCTTCACCTCCTCTTAACCAACTCTGTCCTCAGTCTCTGTGTTGTAGAGAGTTCCCAGTGGACGCCAGGAAATCTACACTGCTGGATGAGATATGTGTTCATCATAACCATGTGCTTCTTGGTTGAACTTATATGAATGTGCTTTTAAATGGTGAGTACAATATAAAAGCAGTATCATATTTCTCATTTGTGTAGGTGCAGGTGTCGGGGGGGCAGGGCTGCAGCTACAGTACGTGCTGAGCCGGCTGGTTGGAATTGAATAAAAGACAATTATTTAGGAATACGTACCACACCCTGTAAGAATACGTACCACGCACTGTAAGAATACGTACCACGCACTGTAAGAATGCGTACCACGCACTGTAAGAATGCGTACCACGCACTGTAAGAATACGTACCACGCACTGTAAGAACTTTCGTGAAACCTACATTCGCACGTGTCAACAGGAGCAACTTCAATGTCCTCAACAATACCCCATTACTAGACAATGCCATAATAAAAGGAATGGCCATGTTTCTGATTGGTCAATGTGGACATTCAGCGGTCTGCTCTTTCTCAACAGCAGATCCACGCTAAGGATGCTCTGATAGAGGTGCATTCGTGTCAATCAGCAACAAGAGGTGGGGTTAATTCAAGGTGTTTTCGTATATCAGAACAAAAAGAATACAACGCTCTAGTTCCACTTGATCCCTAGATGCAGGAGGACAGCACTACTTAAAGTTAACATCTAATGCGTCAAGGTCACTGAAGCCCTGTAGCTGTGTGTGTGTGTGTGTGTGTGTGTGTGTGTGTGTGTGTGTGTGTGTGTGTGTGTGTGTGAGTGAGATACAGAGAGGTGTGTGTGAGTGTCATCACTCCTCACTTCACTGTCAAACACTGTTGTACACAAACAAGGGATTCATTGTTTAAAGGGATCTGATGTAGTAAGAACAGATGTAGGCTTCCTCTCTCCCGGGATCAAAGAGCACCAAGTAGGTGTGTGTGTGTGTGTGTGTGTGTGTGTGTGTGTGTGTGTGTGTGTGTGTGTGTTTCCAGTTGGGAAGCAGATGGAGCCGGCTGTGGGTGGGTTTTGTATGGAGGATTTAGCAGGCGTGGCCAGCTGCTTTCTGTCCTTTAATAGAGATAGTCTCACCCCCTCCCCAAAAACATGAAATCCTAAAACTACCGTGTGTTGGGACAGACTGATACACAACAATAGAGAGGGGCTAAGTGGGATAGAGGGGGAAATGCGGAGTGAAACAAAAAGACTAACACAAGCAGCACTACAATGATTAGCATTTTGGAAACCTGAAAGAGAGCAATCTTTTTGGATGAAACTGATATCCATCATTTAATCAACACTCACAAACCTGTTAGAGTACCCCCCAAACAACACAGACTTCAAGTCAAGACTTTTTTCTAGAACTCTTGATAAAAACATTGCTTTTGTTTTCCATATTTCTGAAGTGTTTATAGGCTAAGATTAAGAACAAAGCAGTTGATTGAGGAGCAAATACGGCTTAAAGACAGACCTGAGACTACGACACAGAGCTGTTCAGGTTTCCTGAACATTAGCCTACATGGTAGCATGCTAACATGCTATATTACAGTAGTGAACATGATATACACTGTATCTTCTCAACATCAGCATGTTAGCGTTGTCATTGAGAGCATGTTAGCATTGTGATGGGTAACTGTGCCCCAGTGCAGGTTGCAGAGCTGCTAGCAGGACTGCAGATGCTCTCATGTATCTGACCAGAATCTGAAAGGCCTTAAGCTCCAAACTCTCTTTCCTCTAGAGTACAACTAAATATTGATGTCCTGAGCCAAGCAGATTACAGCATCTTTTAAAGATAATATCAACTGTAAAGCCAGAAACATTTCTGAGCTTTTGCAGATTATAATGTTGCTAAAAAACACTCACTGCAGCATTAACCCACACTCTGATCCCTTTAAAAACATGTTGGTAATGTGACTTCAAGTCAAATAGAAGAGGATGTAATAAAGTAAAACTCGATGTTGACATGTGACATGACAGTTCATGGCACCAAACTTCTTTTGTAAAGCTAAAGAACAATGAAAGGATGGTTTCTGCTGATACCATATAGACCAAATAACAGTGCACATCTGTTGCGTCAACTTGGGTAACACCTTGACCCATGAACCATGTCCAAGACCCTTCTCCTCCTCTACCTGTTCTTCCATCTTCTATTATCTATTACTTATAGCATCAATGGCCTGTCTAATGAGCTCCAGCAGGCCAGGGAGCTAGTCAGAGAACTGTCAGTATCACTTGTTACAGGGCTGGACAGCGCTGAGGCTGCAGACACACGCTGTCTTGCCCCTGTTCTCTCACATAGCCAGAACCCCATCCTGAAACTAAAGTACCCGCTCTGTGAGAGTGGGGTGCATGGCTCTAAACTGTTACTATAACCAGCTTGACTGAATCAGACTGACAGACCCCTCCCCCACCACCCATGCCCCTGATGACCGGGAGTCACGACACCTGACCCCCCCACTGCAGGGAGCTGCTGTTATGTCTGATCCTGTGTAATGAACTGAGTCCCACTGAGCTAAGAGGGTGCTGATGCTTTAATAAGGTGCTCTCTCTCTGTGTGTGTGTGTGTGTGTGTGTGTGTGTGTGTGTGTGTGTGAGTGAGTGTGTGTGTGTGTCCTGAATCTCTACAGTATGCTAAAATTAACAGACGAAAGGAGACTTAATGCTGTAGTAAATGGTAGAACATCTCAGACTACACGCACATGCGCACGCACGCACGCAGCAACGCACACACACACACACACACACACACACACACACACACACACACACACACACACACACACACACACACACACACACACACACACACACACACACACACACACACACACACGTTTCCTATTAGCCCATGTCCTCACAGCACAGTCAGTTAGAATCAGCTGGAATCACTCTGCCTGAAAACAACTACACAGATACCGTGCACTCACATTCACATCTCCAACATTAACTGTAAAATATACATACACTCACTTCCTGAGAAGGAGCTGCTCTGATGCAGGTGTGAGTTATTATGCACATAGTCCTGGATGCACTGAGGTCTTTGGGTTTACATTAACTCATCTGCAGTTGTTTTCATCAGTGACCCCTTTAATTGTCATCTAGTAACAAAGCAACAGATTACATTCACCTTTGATAACGTAACCGTCTCTTCTCAAAAATCAGGACATGTACTTATCATTTTAAAAGTGGGTGCTTCTAATGAGCAACACTATTAGGTAATGAGGTCTTCTACGATGCTTATAGAACAGTTTTGTGTGTTTATACGATTATTTAAGAGTTACTTAAGTGGTAATACTAGCGTTAAAAGACCTTAATTGATAAAATGAGGCAGTTAATATAAAGTCTTAACATTATAGAGATTGCATTTGCATTATGAGCTTCTTATGCTTGTTTATGATAGCATTACAAATACATTTAATAACACACTCATCTAGGACATTATTGCTATACCTTTACCTTATTGTTGTTTTAACATGTACACACAAGATAAATACATATACTATTCGATATTAACATATTGACACTTCTTTATTATGGAATTCATTAGTGGTTAACTGTGCACAGTAACATTTGGAGGATAGCAATAATGTGTATTATCTGCACAGATTTACCCATACAAAGTATCAGTGCTTCACAGAGATCTAATGAAGTGGAGGTCAGACTTTAAGGGGACATTCAAGCTGTCCCTTAAACAATGTTTTGGAGTGACCCTGTGACCCTTTTAACAGCATGGAAAGTTGACTGTAGTTAAAGCCAGATCGCCACCATTCCTTAGCGCAGCGTGTGTTCTGCTGTGTGTGTTCTGCTGTGTGTGTCTGTGTGTGTCTGTGGTGTGGAGTAATGAGTACACTGAGGGTCAGAGAATGGAAACGCCTTCCTCCACTAACTCTCCAACACGCCCACTCACTGGTTCGCCAGATTCCCATTCCATAAATCCTTGTTTGGGGGTATATTTTTCTTGTCTGGGGCCTGGCTGACTTCCCCTTACTGGAGTTTAAGTAAGGTGATGGAAACATTGAGAGAAGGGCGGAGGACGCAGATGATGGGAGGAGAACATTATCATGTAACTGGAAAAGCAAAGCAAAGAAGAAAAATAATTTGTGAAGCTGAATGTTGGAGAGAGATTTTAACGTAGAGGAAAAAGAGAAGAGCAGGACAGATGAAGAACTAAAGCTAGGAGCCATGAGAGGCCTCCACTGGCATTTACAGTAAAGGTTCCACTGTTAATGTGTCTGGCTGCTCTAGATCAGCTGGCCTCCTGCTGGCTCCCCGCCACAGAGACCAGCTTCTCCCTCCATAAGCCCATTCTGACAATGTGGTTAATCAACAACTCAATCCCACCAAGAGCCTTGGATAAACACACACTTGTTATAAACTTGCATTTGTAAAACATGGTTAACTGTGGAGGGCCCTAGTGGCTCAACTCCACATAGTGCAGTGGTTCTCAAACTTCTTCTGTCATTCCCCACTTTGAACAAGTGGGCCTTTTCAAGCCTCACCTGTTCCTCATCGCTCCAATCAAATGGTAGGCCAAGCTTAAAATTGTCAAATGTATCCAGGGGTCTCCAACCTTTTTTAGGATGAGAGCTACTTTCAAAAAATGAAACAAGTCATGAGCTACTTTTACTCCTCTTTTTTTGTAGTGTATATATTTAGCACATTGTCAGCGCCTGGACACTCAGGCTGTGGTTGTGATACATAATCAGAATGTTAAAACTAAAAAGTGATCCGATCAAAAAGTTATGAATGGAGTGCTGTGTTCACAAATGAGGGGCTGAATGCTAATGTCAGCATGACTACATGCTCACAATGACAATGCAAACATGGTGATGTTTGATCACTAAACACAAGGTACGGATGAGACTGATGGGACTGTCACTAGACCTGCAGGTACTTGCTCTAAAATCTGTGTATTGGATACATTTAAAACCTCTTGATGATGCAAGATTAGTCAGAGGATTATGGCAGAATGACTGAGCCATATTACAAATCAAACAAGACCATTTTTGTCTGACAGAAGGTCAAGTCAGACCGCTCAAGGTCATGAGCACAAATCATCAAAGTCATTGGTATTCATCGTCCTGAGTCGTGTATAGCAATACAATTACATTAAAAACACGCTTTCACATGCATTCAGTGTCTCTGTCCAAAACTGTCTAACTACAGTTTTATGGTATTTTATGGAAGTATTCAATAGTACCATTCATAAAATGTTCCTCTCCACTATTTCCACAACTCTTGTGGCTGAAAACAACTACACAAGTCTTACATTGTTTCTATGTGTTCCCTGATATAAAGTGCTTTCAGTTTATGTTAAAGTCATTAAATGAATATTAGTTGAGTTCCCACTGTTATAAGTATTGTATGATTACATGCCTTTGGGGGAGAAAAGAAGCAGTCTGGAAACTTGGCTACATTACAAGTTAGGGTGTTTCATTGGAGGGCAGCTAGCTATGTGAGCCAGCTGGGCGTTTGCCAAGCTCATGGTGAAAGGCTCTATTAAATTCATCATCATTCCCATGACAGCTTCAGTAGCTGTTTCGAGGTATGTGTCCCTCTACACGTCAGGCAAATGTGCCAAGAAGAAACTGTAACAAGAGAGAATCTAAATCTCTGCTTGCTGCCCCTGAGCCTGCCATGTTTATCCAACGCCACAAGATGAAAGTGTTGGAACCAACGAAGGTAAAGACTTTAACAAGTCTAGTACACACAATTTAAAGATGTATCCCAAGTGAATAGGTTTATACTATTGGGAGGGGCTCAGTACATTCTCTGGCAATGTTAGATTATGACATGTTTTATGTGAGATCCTAATTTGAGGGTGGTGTTAATAGAGAGGTCATCTATTACCAAACACACAAAGGTTTACACAGGTTTAATGTGGGCCTGAAGGTGGTGAATACTAATAGGGTCCAACCTCTCACCAGACCTGAGATACCTGGACCAGTACACAGGCTGATGGTGGTCCAAAATGTTAAAGGTTCATCCTCTGAGGCTCATGCATGTGTTAAATGCATGTCATTGCACTCCGATCATTTGGTTTTAATACTTGTGATGTGTTCAAAAGGAATGATTTGATGGTGGTGTTTGATGACAAGCCAAGAAAATAAGCCTCTTGGGATCATTGAAAAGTTACATCCATTTGAATGGCAAGTATTTAACAGTTAAAAGGACGTAGAGTATCAAGAGACCTAGGCCTAAATATGGACTAAGTGCTGGTGCATGCTGCCAGGTACAGAAGATGTGTCTCTGTTGGTGTTTAGCAGAAGAAGCTCAGTAGGCAGCTGTGGCTCTGCACACCTCCAGCATCTCATTGGACTCTCTGACAAAACAACTGATGGTTTATTCATCAGCTGAGCAGAGCAACACTGTGATCCTCTCATCTCCATATCCAATGCTGTGCCTGATGAACCAGTGGGGGAAGGGCTGATCAATGCTTTCGTTAGCATACATTCATGTATTCCCACCTTAACACCCATGGCTTATTCAATCCAAGTGGAATGTTTTAAAGCTGCAAGAAGTGACATTGTGACATTTAAATAAAGGATCAACACAGGCAAAAGAAGCCTCTTCAGGATGTGACATTGATAATAAACTTTGGATGGAAAGACTGATACAACTATTATTTGCTTTTCTTAGGCACAAATGTAAGGCAAACAGATAGTGAGTAAATCCACTTATGCCTCTCCATGAAAGAGCCTAGGGAAGACTTTAGTGTCTCTCTATGACTCCTGTAGTTAAAACATTAAAGCCTGAGCATTGCAGAAACAGTGCTCAGCTTGATCTCTTTGACAGGCTATTTATAAAGCCAGGCTTAAATCCTCACCCAGCTGAGGCTCACAATGAAGACATCAACACACCGCAGATAACCTACAGGACTGTCTCAGAAAATTAGAATATTGTGATAAAGTTCTTTATTTTCTGTAATGCAATTAAAAAAACAAAAATGTCATACATTCTGGATTCATTACAAATCAACTGAAATATTGCAAGCCTTTTATTATTTTAATATTGCTGATTATGGCATACAGCTTAAGAAAACTCAAAAATCCTATCTCAAAAAATTAGAATAGTTCCTCAGACCAAGTAAAAAAAAAAGATTTATAACAGCAAAACACAATCAAACATTTGAAAATGTCCATTAATGCACTCAGTACTTGGTTGGGAATCCTTTTGCACGGATTACTGCATCAATGCGGCGTGGCATGGAGGCAATCGGCCTGTGGCATTGCTGAGGTGTTATGGATGCCCAGGATGCTTCAATAGCGGCCTTTAGCTCATTAGCATTGTTGGGTCTGGTGTCTTTCAGCTTTTCTTCACAATACCCCACATATTCTCTATGGGGTTCAGGTCAGGGGAATTTGCAGGCCAATTGAGGACAGTAATGCCATGGTCAGTACACCAGTTACTGGTGGTTTTGGCACTGTGGGCAGGTGCCAGATCATGCTGGAAAATGAATTCCTCATCTCCATAGAGCTTTTCAGCAGACGGAAGCATGTAGTGCTCTAAAATCTCTTGGTACACAGCTGCATTTACTCTGGGCTTGATGAAACACAGTGGACCAACACCAGCAGCTGACATGGCTCCCCAAACCATCGCTGACTGTGGGAACTTCACACTGGATTTCAAGCAACTTGGATTTTGCTCCTCTCCAGCCTTTCTCCAGACTCTGGCGCCTTGACTTCCAAATGAAATACAAAACTTGCTTTCGTCTGAAAAGAGGACTTTGGACCACTGTGCAACTGTCCAGTGCTTCTTTTCCTTATCCCAAGTCAGACGCCTCTTCCGTTGTCTTGAGTTCAGAAGTGGCTTGACCATGGGAATACGGCTATTGTAGCCCATTTCCCGGACACGTCTGTGAACAGTGACTTTTGATACCTGGACTCCAGCTTCAGTCCACTGTCTTTGAAGCTCCCCCAAATTCTGGAAGCGACTCTTCTTCACAATGCTGTTAAGGCTGCGGTCATCTCTCTTGGTTGTGCAGCGTTTCCTGCCACATTTCC
>NW_011362069.1:0-2292 GCF_000735185.1 Notothenia coriiceps
TGTGTGTGTGTGTGTGTGTGTGTGTGTGTGTGTGTGTGTGTGTGTGCGTGCGTGCGTGCGTGCGTGCGTGCGTGCGTGCGTGCGTGCGTGCGTCGTGTGTGTTTTGTAATGTGTGTAACAACTGTGTGTTTGTGTTTCAGGACGACTACATTCCTTATCCCCGGATCGAGGAGGTTAGACCTTTTAAAAACACATAATTTAAAACCAGAATTTAAGCAAATGAAGCAGTGCATGTTGGGTAATATCCCTGCTGTGCTATGATACAATTTGATAATACTTTAATGGTCGGATCAAGTTTGAAATTTCCAGATTCAATACATGAAAAACAAACAACAAACATTTAACAGAACAGCAGAATCAGTGAGAGAAACATGCTCAAAGAGCTGAGTGACATGTGACATGACCTTTGAACTACTTATTTTGTATTTTATTGAATATGTTGCATTGCAATGTCTACACTTTAGTTTTGTGCATTGTGCAACCTCTGAATTTGAATTTAGCGTGCATTTGACCTGGGATTCAGCTCTGTGTTTACTTCTGTGTTTCCAGGTGTTGGAGAGGGGGGGGCCGTTCCCTCAGGTGATCCTACCTGAGTTCGGAGGTTACTGGATCGAGGACCTGGAGATCAGAGAGGGGGAGGAAGAGGAGGAAGAGGGTGGGGGGGCGGAGGAAGGAACAGCCCCAGTGCATTATGGGTATCGTCTGGAGGAGATTGGAGAGGCTGCTCGAGCGTACAGGAAGCTGTTTATGGGCCGGGTGAGGAGGGGTTACAGAATAACATTAATACAGTTTAAAATGATCTAAGAGGGTTAGGGACACATGGGAACACATTTTTGGGGATCTGAGCAAAAGTACAAATAAAAAGGAGTTCTGAGACTAATCGCATGCTGAGCAAAAAGTCAGAAATCGAAGAAAAGTCAAGATTCTGAGATTTAAGTCCGAATTCTCAGAAAAAAAAGAAATCTGAGAAAAAGTCAGAATTCTGATAAAAAGTCAAAATTAGGAAAAAAGTGAAATTTGCGAGAAACAAATTGGCAAAAAGTCAGATTTACGGAAAAAGTCTGACATTTGAGAAAAAGTCAGGATTCTATGAAAAAAGTCAAAATTACCGAAAAGGCATAATTCTGAGAAAAAATCTGAAATTTTAGAAAAAAATGATTTTTGAATTTGAATTTTGTGAAAAAGTCTAATTAACGAAAAAAGTAAAATAACGAAAAATTATTACAGAAAAAGTCAAAATAACGAAAAAAGTCAAAATAACGAAAACAAATTACAGAAAAAGTCAAAATAACGAAAAATAATTACAGAAAAAGTCAAAATTACAAAAAAAGTCAAAATTACAAAACAAATCTCAGAATATTTTTTCCATCTCAGATCTGAAAACGCTCCACATGTCCCTGATCGTCTCTCGTTTCTCTCTCAGGAGCATCTGAGCTTCTCCTGCTGTCTCTCTCTCTCAGGAGCATCTGAACTTCTCCTGCTGTCTCTCTCTCTCAGGAGCATCTGAACTTCTCCTGCTGTCTCTCTCTCTCAGGAGCATCTGAGCTTCTCCTGCTGTCTCTCTCTCTCAGGAGCATCTGAGCTTCTCCTGCTGTCTCTCTCTCTCAGGAGCATCTGAGCTTCTCCTGCTGTCTCTCTCTCTCAGGAGCATCTGAACTTCTCCTGCTGTCTCTCGTTTCTCTCTCAGGAGCATCTGAGCTTCTCCTGCTGTCTCTCGTTTCTCTCTCAGAGCATCTGAACTTCTCCTGCTGTCTCTCTCTCAGGAGCATCTGAACTTCTCCTGCTGTCTCTCTCTCTCAGGAGCATCTGAACTTCTCCTGCTGTCTCTCGTTTCTCTCTCAGGAGCATCTGAACTTCTCCTGCTGTCTCTCTCTCTCAGGAGCATCTGAACTTCTCCTGCTGTCTCTCTCTCTCAGGAACATCTGAACTTCTCCTGCTGTCTCTCTCTCTCAGGAGCATCTGAACTTCTCCTGCTGTCTCTCTCTCTCAGGAGCATCTGAGCTTCTCCTGCTGTCTCTCGTTTCTCTCTCAGGAGCATCTGAGCTTCTCCTGCTGTCTCTCGTTTCTCTCTCAGGAGCATCTGAACTTCTCCTGCTGTCTCTCTCTCTCAGGAGCATCTGAACTTCTCCTGCTGTCTCTCGTTTCTCTCTCAGGAGCATCTGAGCTTCTCCTGCTGTCTCTCGTTTCTCCTCAGGAGCATCTGAACTTCTGCTGTCTCTCGTTTCTCCCTCAGGAGCATCTGAACTTCTGCTGTCTCTCGTTTCTCCCTCAGGAGCATCTGAACTTCTGCTG
>NW_011362070.1:0-3272 GCF_000735185.1 Notothenia coriiceps
AAAAAAAAAAAAAAAAAAAAAAAAAAATACATACATATTCTCATTAAACAATACCTATATTCAGAGTAGTATCTAAACATTATAAAATATTTACAGAATAAAATAGAATACTCTCCAATCCACTGACTTGACAATATGTAAATTGGAGAAATGTATCACGAATGTTAGTTTTAAATTGGAAAAAACGTTTTTATTTAATGCTATTTGCATTCCCTTATCTAGTAGTGTTGTATTAGTTGTCTCTTTCTTCACTTTTGCTGATAAATGTCCCCTATATTCTGATTCTGATAGACTTTCCCCAATGTAAATCAATGGGGAACAAGTCTATTTGGGCCATTATGACGTCACGGAAGCTGTATCACCGCTTCATGGCCACTGTGCCAATTTAAAAAATGTGCCTCAACGGTCGGCTTCACTTCCTGGAGGTCTTTGCTTCAATTAGCTTAGCTGCGGGCTAACTGAGCTAGCAACAACAGCTAGCGTTACGAAAAAAAGGTGTTTTCTGCCTTTTCACATCTGCCAACGTGAAGCTAGCTCGTAGGCCTCCCGCTTTAGCTCGTGTGTATTCCCAACTGGACACTTGTGGTGAGTAGTGTCTGCGTTAATGTGCCCGTTTTGCCTGGTTTAATATATATATGTTAAGTTTAGTAGTCACACCGCATCGCAGTTATTGTTGTACGACCGTTAGCCGGCATGCTAGCTCTCTGTTAGCTTGAACGGAATCGATCTGCTCCGAGTGGTGTGAAAAACAGTCAAAATGTGAGCGAAAAATGTTATATTTTTGCCATAGTTTTGACCGTAAAGAATCATGAGAAGGTTGTAAATGATTGGGGGTTGTGGCTGTCCCGAAGTGGCGTTAAAAACAGTCAAAATGTGAGCTATATATGCTAAAAATCGTATATTTGTGCCATGGTTTTGACTGTAAAGAATCATGAGCAGGTTCTATATGTTCTGCATTCAAAACCTTATATGAATAAAGTACTAACGTATTGCAGAGGTGGAAGAAGTGCTTAAATCCTATTGAAGTGGTGTGAAAAACAGTCAATAACTAGAGCTAAATATGCTTTCAAATGTATATTTCTGCCATAGTTTAATACAAAGATACAGACTAGAAGGCAGTGGACATTATGCTTGTCAAGCCTATCAAACTGAAAAGCACATTTTACAACTTTTTAGACCCTAATGGTGTAAATAAGGGCCATCAACTCGTGAAGGGGCGTGAGAAAACTGTTAAAATGTGAGCTTAAAATGCTCTGAATTGTATATTTCTGCCATAGTTTTGACTGTAAAGAATCATGAGCAGGCTGTAAAAGCTTCAGGGTTGTGGCAGACTGCTTCCCTTTCGTCTTCAGCTTCCCTTTTCTTTACTTTGTCTTCACTGATGTAGCTTAAGAGGCATTACTAAATTGTATAAATAACAAGTACAAGTCCTGCATTCAAAGCCTTATACGAGTAACGTGCAGAGATGGAAGAAGCTCTCAAGATCTGCTCCAAGTGGTGTGAAAAACAGTGAAAATGTGAGCTTAAAATGTGATAAATTGTATATTTCTGCCATAGTTTTGACTGTAAAGGACCGTGAGAAGGTTGTAAATGCTTCAGGGTTATGGCTTCCCTTTCGTCTTCAGCTTCCCTTTTCTTCACTTTGTCTTCACTGATGTACTTCTGTCCCTGTGTGCTTTAGTTGTTTGTCTGTCTTCATGGTGTTGTTGACAGTTGTACTGCTGTAAACAAAGACTGCAGGCTACATTTTAATACGTACCGTTACGTCAAATGACTAGCTGTCCTGTATCTGCAGCCGAGTATTCAAATGGTATGCTTAGGTAAAAGAGACACTAGCAAGTAACAGTCCTGCATTTAAAACCTTACATAAGTACAGTACAAAGTATTGGCATCCAAATATACTTAAAATACCAAACATTAAAAACATAATGGCCCACTCCTGAATCATTTATATTTCATTACTGGATTATTTTTGATCTTTTAATGAGTTTGCTTAGTGTCAAGCTTATTGTAATTACTTTGTATACTGCTGGGGGATATCTTAACCTATAATGATATAACAAATCGGTATTAATTCACCAATTGTATTTGCTAATAACTTTAGTCAAGTATAGGATGAATGTAGTGGAGTACAAATTACAATATTGGCTTTCTAAAATGTAGTGGAGTAGAAGTAGTATAACATGATAATACTCAGGTGAATTACCTCAAAATTGTACTTTACTTGAAGGATATCTATTTTCTGCGGGAAATATTGTACTTTTTACATCAATAATAAAGTAGAATAACATTATAACAGAGTGTACACAGTATTCCACCACTGATTGTATGTACTGTCTGTGACGCTAACATGTTAACTGATTATCCAGCAGCAGAAAACATGGATTGCTTTTTTAAAGAAATGGATCATTTGCCATAAGATTGCCACCGTGTTTAGTTGTCTATCCGTCCCGTGTTATTCGATGCAGGGCTTTATTGGTGTGAGAGCTATCAGAGCTACACGGTGGCATATTGGAGAACAACTTAATGAGATAACACGGCTTTATCCATTTAACTCAGCAACTGTAGGTTTAGCCGGCGTATCACTGTCAGCTTTAAGAAGGATACTGAGTGACTTATCCGTCTCCAGGCCAGGTGGCATGCTGTCAAGAAAGTCACTACGAGTTACTATTGATTGAACGAGTGAATTTGGCATCAATGTCCTCTTATTATAGTTGGTCAGATCAACTGCAGCTGTAGCCTGTAGACCTAAACACTTTTACACATATGTTTGACATTAGTATTTGTGCTGGATTTGGAAAATATAAGTTATTTTGACTGATTTTTGCAATTGCGATTCATTCTCATTTACTTTTTAAAAATAAGAATCATAGTAAATACGAGTTTTGGGCCTGGATATCCTTGCAGCTCCCAATAACCTGTACTTTATATTAGATTCAATTAGATATACTATATTGATCCTGATCTGGGATTTCTTTGGTCCGTGGGGTCTTAAAAAGTATTAAAAGTTGATAAATCAATTTAGCGAAAATTAAGGCCATTAAAAAGTATTAAAAGGCATTTTCCAAGGTATTACATTTTGTAGCTTGTTTTCAATAAGTATATAAATGGTCCAAAGAGGTTGTATTCTACAGTGTGCCTGAATGTAATCATTATGTAGGTGTGTAGTGTGATTCCAGTGTTTCACCTACCATTGTCTTGTCCCGGAAATTCAAGGTGTTTAAAAAAATAAAAAATAAAATAATAATTTTTTTTTTTTAAACTATATACAT
>NW_011362071.1:0-337 GCF_000735185.1 Notothenia coriiceps
TTCTGACTTTTCTACATCCAACTCACAGGTTTATCATTGCTTTGAGAATTTTTTGTATTAATTTACCCCTTTTAGAAGTGAAGATAGTCAATTGTTCTGGGAATGTCATTTTCAAAAACAGGCTCCGGGCTTAACAGGTTAAAGAGGACCTATCATGCAAAATGCACTTTTTAATGTCTTTTCTACATAAACATGTGTCCCCGGTGTGTCAGGGAACTCACGCAGAGTCAGAAAATAAAACCCTCTCTCTTTTCCTCCGTACCCAAAATCTCTAAAAACGGGGGAACAACGGAGCTGATCCAGATTTGCGTCCGATATGACGTAATATCTGAAAAGT
>NW_011362072.1:0-726 GCF_000735185.1 Notothenia coriiceps
CAGAAGACACGACACTACCCAGAATCCCCAGCTATTGTTTAGGACTACACCATGTGCTCTGTTTGACAAACCCCCCTCAAATTTCTCCCTGCGGAAAAAAAAAACATGGCCGAACTTCGTTTTATTCTCGGTGGAAAATGCCTATTTTAAAGTTAGTGTGGCCATTAAAATGCGTTTTGATGTCATTTGTTGCGAGAAATATGAGTTGTTATTTCAGATTATGTGTGCAGTGGATGTACATGATCTTTAGTTTGCTAGTTATTACGAAGATTACTTCAGGAAATTGTGTCCATACAACGTTTTCATTGTTACCAAGGTGGCTGCTAGGGACGCTGCTATCGATATTATTTCTGTTATGTTGTGTAACTGTTTAATGGTATTATCTTTATTGCTACCCACTTCCCCGTCAATGTATAGTGTTGGTCCACAGCGCAAACTTATTAGTTTAAGAAGATCCGCATCTAAAGATACGTTATTTTCCCCTGTGCAATTCCAGTCTCACATCTCACATCACATCGTCATTAACAAATACCGGAAACAGACTGAAAACATTTAAAAAAAATAAAATAATACTTTATTCCGAGTGTGTTAACTTTTCTCTTTGAAAGTCATCACATAACGGCATTGTAATACACGGTTCAGCTGCATTAAATATTACATATCTGCCGTAATTCTCTATTTATAGAGCCCCTGATGAGAAGACTTCTAGACTAAACATGAGGAACT
>NW_011362073.1:0-1465 GCF_000735185.1 Notothenia coriiceps
ACACACACACACACACACACACACACACACACACACACACACACACACACACACACACACACACACACACACACACACACACACACACACACACACACACACAGGATATTAATCAAGTCTCCCCCTGAACGTGGGCTGGTCGCTGCACCCTCGGGGGGAGAGGAGGCATTTTTCTCCCAGAAATGATATTGTCACATTGATGGGTGTGTGGGAGCGTCTGAAGGCAATATGTGTGATCTGTTTGGATGTTGGCATCATTTGTATCCGTGTGGTTATTCTGCTGGGCTGCTGCTGGTGGGCTTCTCCGGATATACAGATATGTTTTTATTACTTTGTGCAACTTTTTTCATTACGTCTCTATTTATATATCAGTTATAAGTGCGATGTCTGGGGCAGAAGTCGTGTAGTGCCGTGTCTGGAAAGTATTTTATAATGTTGAGACAGTTCCTTGGTTAAAAGAGCTCTACTGATGACAGGTTGGAACGTTTCCCGAACTCATGTGGTGATTTCACAGCTGGAAAAGCACAGGTGTCAATAGTTTAACTCTAAAAATAGGTCAAATTCATGCGTTTCGTGTGTTTCATTATTTGTGGGCAGTCAAACCAAACATTTAGCAGAAACATGACTTGGTTGAGTTTCACAGACCTCGACCACATTTACAGCGAAATACAGCAGAATAATTCACTGTAATACGGGAAATTTAAATCACCGAAAAGCATAATAAGGCCTCTTTAAACATGTTTTAATATTAATATTGATATGTTTTAATGTCAGTGAAAATATATAAATATAGACATTGAAATGTGTACAGTTTCTAGTATGGTCAACACATCAATTTCATCGTCGTTGGGGCTTGAATGCGTGCATCGAAACACACCAAATATTCACATTATGGTACTTTACTTTAAAAGGTATTCTAAGATTGTAATCTTTCTAAAAAAGCCCATTTTTAATTCCCCTTTTTTCTGCAACTGTGATGCAAAAAAATTACCAATTTTCATTCTCATTACGCAACACGTTCCGTATTCTCTTCCTGCCTTCAGCCCATACACACTGTTTCTTACAAGATCTGTTATTTATCATGCTTTTATATAACTATAGGGTAACTCTGCATAGCATAGCACATGGGGAGGTCTGTGTGTGTGTGTGTGTGTGTGTGTGTGTGTGTGTGTGTGTGTGTGTGTGTGTGTGTGTGTGTGTGTGTGTGTGTGTGTGTGTGTGTGTGTGTGTGTGTGTGTGTGTGTGTGTGTGAGTTTTGCAATCACCGCTGTGTAACTGCATACAGTTTGCAGATGTAGACTGAGAGGGAAACCCTGTCTGCTCCCTGGAGAGGAGTGTGTGTGTGTTCCTGTGTATGAGTGTGTGTGTGTGTGTGTGTGTGTGTGTGTGTGTGTGTGTGTGTGTGTGTGTGTGTGTGTGTGTGTGTGTGTGTGTGTGTGTGTGTGTGTGTGTTTGTGTTAGAGAG
>NW_011362074.1:0-469 GCF_000735185.1 Notothenia coriiceps
AGCAATGTTCAACTTTTGAAGCTGAGCTGGAAGCGTCAGCCAATCAAATCCCGTTTATGCAAATCTGACAGTTCAAGCGCTAGCCAATCAAACCGCGTGCAAGCCGGGACAGACATACCGCAGTTCATTTCCTCATATTCCAAACGAGAAATTACGGTAGCAAATCACCCGGTTCTTTACGACCAGAACTATTTACCGGGATACAAACCGGAGGAACCAGGCATGGAAGGAGGTGGCAGAGACAGTGGGTGAAACTGGTAGGTTTTCGCCTGTTTGAGGAGTTTATATATATATAATGCTCGCATAAAATCCCTGGGGTTTTTTGCTTTGTATGTCGGGGGCGGAAGATTCATGTGATTGGTTGTTGGTCGCGTTGCTCGCAAAAAATCCCCAAGCTCTCAGACACGCCCAGCTCCAAGATTTTCAAGATTTTTCAAAGCTGCTGTATGGACGGGGTGGAACACACCGC
>NW_011362075.1:0-5582 GCF_000735185.1 Notothenia coriiceps
CTCTAACCTGTCTCTCACCTGTCTCTAACCTGACTCTCACCTGACTCTCACCTCTCTCACCTGACTCTAACCTCACTCTAACCTGACTCTCACCTCTATCAACTGTCTCTCACCTGTTTCTAACCTCTCTCACCTGTCTCTCACCTCTCTAACCTGACTCTCACTTCTCTCACCTGTCTCTCACCTGTCTCTAACCTCTCTCACCTGTCTCTAACCTCTCTCACCTCTCTCACCTGACTCTCACCTGTCTCTAACCTCTCCCACCTGTCTCTAACCTCTCTCACCTGACTCGTCTCTCACCTGACTCTCACCTGTCTCTCACCTGTCTCTAACCTGTCTCTAACCTCTCTCACCTGACTCTAACCTCTCTCACCTGTCTCTAACCTCTCTCACCTGTCTCTAACCTCTCTCACCTGACTCTCACCTGTCTCTCACCTGTCTCTAACCTCTCTCACCTGACTCTCACCTGTCTCTCACCTGACTCTAACCTCTCTCACCTGTCTCTCACCTGACTCTCACCTCTCACCTGTCTCTCACCTGTCTCTAACCTCTCTCACCTGTCTCTAACCTCTCTCACCTGACTCTCACCTGTCTCTAACCTCTCTCCCACCTGACGACACCACGCGTTGTTTCTTTATTAGGAGCTTCCTCTGAGACGACACCACGCGTTGTTTCTTCATAAACTTTATTCTGTTTGTTTTCAATGATTCCAGCATTTGTGACAATTAAAACATTTCAGACATTTAAAAATTGAAACATTTCAGACATTTAAATATTGATCAGTTTCCTTCAGAGACGGGTTCACACCCAAAGGGCCGCTCCACACTACCCATTTATATCTATGTGTAAAGTCCAGTAACCACGATCTGTCCCTGCAGCCTGATTGGTCCGGCTGTAAGCCCCGCCCCCCTCAGTGTGACTCATAGTAATAATCACAATAAATCACAGACAGGAGATAAGCATTGTGGGTAGAAACCAGTCCTGTTTTCTGACAAACCCCCCGAGACCCCTTCAGACCCCCCCCAGACCCTCTCAGACCCCCCACAGTGAAACAGCAGGTCCCCGGCCCCTTAAGGCACCGCACGGCGTGTCGGTTTAAGGCCGACGGAGGAAACACGTGAAACTAAACTCTGGTTTAAAAAAGGACTCAGTGAATAATTAATTCATGAGATTTAAATTCAAGTTTTAAAGTTTCATAATGTTTTTAATAAAAAATATTTATACTTTTAAAAAATCATAATGTTTTTGAAACATCTGAGCTGTGATTGGCTGGCTGGTGGACCAATAGGAGACGGTTTGTTTGTTTTCACTTCAACAAAAATCAAAAAGACATTTCATGTTTTCATTTAAATCTAAATTAAAAAAAATTGTAAAACTCTATAAATTATTTTCTACAGAAATGTTTAAATACTGACATGTGGCCGCTAACAGTGCTAACTAAAGTGTAAATAAGGTAAGCTACGAATGCTAACATTAGCACTAGCCTTTCCAGTTGTCATGGCACCAAACAGGAAATTAACAACAGAATGAGGATCGGCCAATCAGAGGCTTCCGCGGTGATCCGAGCAGTGATTGGAGCTCACAACCAAACAGGAAATACATCGAGGATAGTCGGATTAATTAACCGCTAACTAAAGATGTTAGTGTGCACGCTAACCTACATCAAACTGTTACCATGGTTACCTGGGACTTAGTGTCTCGTTTCTAACAATCTGGGATTTGTAGTTCAGTCAGCTAGCATGCTAACACTTGGCTAATCTGTTAGCGTTTCCTCGATTGTGTTCCGCAAATATCAAACTCCAGATCGACCGGATACTAGCACGCTAACTAGCACGCTAGCTAGTGGCAGTGCTCGGTGATGTCTACGACCACCGCCTTCCTCCAGCTGAACAGGAAGTACCCCATCCCGGCGCCGGCTGCCACGGCGATGCACAGGTACGCGTTGTAGGTCATGAAGACGAGCATCAGGAGGTAGCTGACGACCACCTGCACGATGTGGAGCAGCGTCTGCAGGAAGTGGGCGGGGCTTATCATCCGCTGCCTGAGAGAACGAAAGGGTAGCATCACAGTTAGCATCACGGCTTGCTTTACAGTTACCATTACAGTTAGCATCACTGATAGCATCACAGCTTGCTTTACAGTTAGCATCACTATTAGCATCACTGCTAGCCTCACTGCTAGCTTTACAGTTAGCACCTGTCTCTAACCTCTCTCACGCCTCACTGCTAGCTTTACAGTTAGCATCACTACTAGCATCACTGCTAGCCTGACTGCTAGCTTTACAGTTAGCATCACGAAGAACCAGGACCAGGGCCCTTTCTCATTTCTCTAATTTCCCCTCCTCGATACTTAGTCCCGCCCACAGGAGATGCGAGCGGAGGACTGAGGAGGGGAACCGAGGAAAGAGGAGGAGAAGCAGCAGGCGGTTAGAGAAATGAGAACTCCTCTCCTCTGAGCGGTCATTTTAAAGAGACGTTCATTAATGATGACAGGAGGCACAGAAGCCCTCTGTCTGATGGACAGATGTGTTCATGATCAGTGCGGTATAATGAGACAATAACAGGCTACAGATGAGGACAAATACACACACACACACACACACACACACACCTACACACTGTACCACACACACACCTACACACTGTACCACACACACACCTACAGCTCCTAAAACAGGCTACAGCCGTTGTGTGTTTTATTTTGTGAAGCACTAAATGGTTTTAGAAACATCTGGAGTCTTTGTTTGTAGATATCTACTAAACTAAAGCAAATACAGAGAGTAGGCCTGTTATACTGAGTGATATACGTATATTATACACACTGCTCTGCTTTCTGCACGGACCTCACAGCTGTTCTCTCTGGAAACATCGCGTCGCGATGAAAGCATTTAATAAAATAATATCCAGGGCCCAGGAAAGTTCAAAACTTTGAATCCCTATCTGATCAAATCAGATTTGGATTTTGCGGATTTCAAAACCCAAAAAAAAAGGATTAGGAGAATTTTGATATTCTGATCAATCAGGAAATCCAAATCCAAGCTTTAATCTGGATCAAATCTTCAGAAGAAAACGGGTAGTTCTCAAAGCGACAAACAACAGGAATTGGACAGTTGATCCCATCAGTTTGATCCCAAAAAACTGGATTACCCTGATCCCTCCAGAGGGGTGGATCTCCAGTGGATTACCAGAGCAAAATGTACTGTACAATTTATTTTAAAATATGTTACAATTTAAATAAGATGGCAAAGTTTGTTTTTAGCCTTCATGGGAAATACATTTTATTTTTCCCATTTTTCGCTCACGTTTGTGGTGGCCTATTTGTTTTTCAACCAAATTTTTGACGACATAAATGTTTATGCTCATAAAAGTGTAACAGCAAAGATTGTCAATCAAAAATGTAATTTAGATTAAAGTAAAAATATCTTCAACAAAAAAAAAGTCCATCATCTGTCATCACCTTTCAAATAAAAAAATATAATTAGACATTATAGATGTCTCTGCAATGTGGTCTCTTGTCTTCCTTGTATTATTTTTCATGTCCACTAGATGGCGATCGGTAGGATTAAAGCACTGATATTCAGGATCTAGTCATCTGGAAAAATCGTAATCTGGATCAGGCTGATCCTATCCTGAATTGCTTTGAACTCCAGGGACAAAATCTGTCCGACTTGTCTGATCCTGGATCACAAAAAATGGGATTTCAAAATCTGATCGGATCTGATTGAGATTAAAAGTTTTGAACTCCTGGGCCCAGGGGATGCATGCAGAGCTGTCATTGGCTGAGATAAGGCCGGCCGTGCGTCACGCCTCTTTGAAACATCTCTGTTCCCACGAAGGAGCCGTGGAGCACCGTGGAGGACCCATCAGTGTATCCTCGGTTAACGCTCCTCCTGAGAGTCTCCTCGACGCTCGATCCTCGAAGTGCATTTAGGGAAATGAGATGTCCTTTAACATGGCGCGCTGAAATTCATTTCCGGGTCACTACCGGAGGACAGAGGAGTCGAGGAGGGGAAATTAGAGAAATGAGAAAAGGGCCCAGAACTCTACTGGACTGCAGAGAGGCGGGACTTAAGACTGACCAGGAAGCTCCGCCCCCTCCACAAACTGACCAACAGTGAACACATTACATCACATGTCTGATGATCACATGTCTGATGATCACATGACTGATGATCACATGACTGATGATCACATGTCTGATGATCACATGACTGATGATCACATGTCTGATGATCACATGTCTGATGATCACATGACTGATGATCACATGTCTGATGATCACATGACTGATGATCACATGACTGATGATCGTCAGTATGTCATCACTTCCTGTGTGTGTGTTGTTGTCACGTACCCCACAGTCTTGTGCGTCTCCATCAGGATGGTCCCATCAGCTCCAGGTAGAGGCATGGAGTTGTAGCGGACGTTCACCTGACTGCGGCGCAGCAGCGTCTCTCGACCCATCTTCAGACCCTCGTACAGGACGGCCAATAGGAACACTCCGATGCACGCCCCCACCATCTCTGATTGGACCAGAGGAGAGGAGGGTTAATGTAGACATGGGAATATATAAACAATATACAAGTCAAATATATAAAAGGAATATAATGTATTAGAACCAGTGTTGGGCAAGTTACTTTTAAAAAGTAACATGTAATAGTTACTGCTCTCAAACTAGTTACTTTTATAATTTAGTAACTAATAAAGTAACTAGTAACAAGTTATTTTACTTTAAAAATAATAACAATAAAAATACAAGTTTTTGTGTTGTTTTTTGCTGACTAGTTCTCTGGAGGAAACAGACTCGACCGTTGCGATGGGCAGCATGTCCTCAACAACATACAGTGGGGCAAAAAAGTATTTAGTCAGCCACCAATTGTGCAAGTTCTCCCACTTAAAAAGATGAGAGAGGCCTGTAATTTTCATCCTAGGTATACCTCAACTATGAGAGACAGAATGGGAAGAAAAAAAATCCGGGAAATCACATTGTCTGATTTTTAAAGAATTGATTTGCAAATGATGGTGGAAAATAAGTATTTGGTCAATAACAAAAGTTCATCTCAATACTTTGTTATATACCCTTTGTTGGCAATGACAGAGGTCAAACGTTTATGTAAGTCTTCACAAGGTTTTCACACTGTTGCTGGTATTTTGGCCCATTCCTCCATGCAGACCTCCTCTAGAGCAGTGATTGGTTTTGGGGCTGTCGCTGGGCAACACGGACTTTCAACTCCCTACAAAGAATTTCCATGGGGTTGAGATCTGGAGACTGGCTAGGCCACTCCAGGACCTTGAAATGCTTCTTACGAAGCCACTCCTTCGTTGCCCGGGCGGTGTGTTTGGGATCATTGTCATGCTGAAAGACCCAGCCACGTTTCATCTTCAATGCCCTTGCTGATGGAAGGAGGTTGTCACTCAAAATCTCACGATACATGGCCCCATTCATTCTTTCCTTTACACGGATCAGTCGTCCTGGTCCCTTTGCAGAAGAACAGCCCCAAAGCATGATGTTTCCACCCCCATGTTTCACAGTAGGTATGGTGTTCTTTGGATGCAACTCAGCATTCTTTCTCCTCCAAACAC
>NW_011362076.1:0-1475 GCF_000735185.1 Notothenia coriiceps
AATCCTTGATAATCCATGATATGGCGTTTCATCAAGGCAGTATTTAGTTTAGACAGTAGCTGCCGGGTCCCGCATGAGCTCAGACCCCTCCTTTAGCTTTTAAAGCTTTATCCCCCAAATCAGCACTTTAGAAACAGGAAGTGAAATAGAGGGATATGAGGCATGGCTAGAATGGGTGATCTGTTTGGTATTTTGAGCAAAACACTTCATAGACATGTTTTTTATATATCAGAGACCTATGCTATTGCCTAAAAATAGCATGATAGGTGACCTTTAACTGATACTGATTTCTTTATGTGGTTCACATTAATACATGTATTTGCTTGTTGTTGGCACTCCTGTCAGTTTTATCCGAATCCACTGTTGGTAAAACGCATAATAAATCCCTCATAAATCACCCTTCAAAAGATCCCAGCAATCTGTTTAATGATAAGCGCTGCTAATGTGACGCCTGGACTCATATATTGCGCAGTTTATCAGTTGTTCACAGGTAGTTTACAGAAACATTGTTCTGATCTGTTTACCTTCCTCAGCTGCTGCTCCTTCTGAAGCCGGACCGTCTTTGCAGGATCTGCCACCTGGACTTTGTAGTTATCACAGGCGCTGATTCTGGACTGGGTGACCTGGACCGTGCCCTCCAAATAGGCCCGCCATACACAATACATGTTCCTAAAACCAAACATATACAAAATGACCCACGTACATAATGAATCATCTAATCTGTTACCAGCAGCCAATCGTTTATACTATCAGTAAAAAGTGCTGCAATAGTTTTCATCCCTAAGAACTGTGGAAGAAAATGGTGATGTAAATGAATTTCTGCCACACTATCGTCACCTTTAATTAGACAGACATGCCATGTGTCAAGATATATACAAATGTAAAAGACCAAACGCCTGATCAACATCACAAACAGACAGTGGAGAAAGTGTTTACTTCTGATCCGTTTGTTCCTCTGTCAGACTCTCCGGCCATTCCTTCTTTAGATACTGATTCGCCAACTTCTGGAGTGCCTGGTAGAGAAGAACACATAAAAACAGAGGACGACCTTTAACCTTTGACACCGACACACATTTCCTGCGTCTCATCTTCACACGGGCCATGTTAAGAGGACCTCTGACCTTGTCTCGTAAACCACCAGGGACACCAGACATGCAGACAGAAGGTCTCACCTCCAAAACATAAGAATTCAGTCAAATAAAATACTTTTCTAAGATGCATTTACGCAGGAATCCTGAAGTCAAATGTAAAACCCTTTTAAGACCCTTTAAGACCCTTTAAGACCCTTTCCATACATTTTAAGACCTCATCGCCACTTTGAGTTTTAACCGGTTACCTTGGCGACACACTTCACCTCGCATTGATTGTCCTTCCTCCTTATCTTCCAACCATTTGGACGCAGACTTGAATTTCCCCATAACGATGTTGTTTAACAACCGGCGTAAACGGACCTTCGTGCTATCAAGCAGTGAGCG
>NW_011362077.1:0-2080 GCF_000735185.1 Notothenia coriiceps
GACTGGTGCAGCCGCTGCTGCGTCATGACGTCACCGTTTACATCGCCGATTTGCTCCCCAACGGCGCTCACAACAACAACAACAACAACAACAACAACAACGAACGGGGGACTGCGTCGGGTCGATGATCGTGTTTCTTTTAATCATACGAAGTCAGATTAAATAAAATAACGACTTCTCCAAGCTTATACTTTTCTCCAGAGTCCACTGGAGTTTATTCTCCCGTTAGCTCCGGGTTAGCTTTAGAGCGGCCTCTCTAAAGTATTCACTGTCTGACTGTCACACCAGCAGCTGATACATATCCCCAATTCCCCTTAAGTGAATGTGTGTCAGTCTGAATTGACGCTGTTTGGCATCACAACGCTGTTATTAAAGTGTCTATGGTATAAAATGGGTGATGTTAGCATAGCAACCGAAGGTAAACTGACTACTTGCTATTGCTATCCTATTGTGGCATAAGCCGTTTTCTACAGGCACATTTTACCAGCGTATTGTTCATTATGATTCTACTTGTGATAGTCGGACATGACAACCTGTGCAGCCCATGTATTGATTCCATCCGATAGCTGCTATAATACAAAACAAAACGTCTGCCTGCTCTCCACAATGATCAATAACAGCAAACGGATGGTCAAAGTAAGGTGCAAATAAACAGAATCACACAAAGCCTGGTTATGTTGCCTGACTTTATAAAGTGTGTTTATAAGCACTACTGGATATAGGCAGGCATGACGAGACTCTTCAGCCGACCCATGTTCAGGGGAGGTGGGTTTAGTTTCCTCTACGCCTCGACGTAAGCGACGCCGCCTCTTAGCTCCGAAGCTCTTGCCTCTAGACCGACAATTTTTTGGAGCTCCGAGCCGGAGCTGAAAACGCGTTGGTGTGAAAGGGGCATACGTGAGCTACTGTTGGTGTGGTAGCAAACTTGCTGTAATTTTGCACTGACTCAGCTTCAGTTTCCGGGCTTCATGTTGCTCTTGACTGGTGAGATTGGTATCTGCCTCAACATGTGCTGAGACAGATTGGGGGGCACCACCATACGCCTTACCATGAATATTATGTCATCTTACAATGCAAACTGTCTCTTAAGTCCCTGTATGGCTGCACTGTTTGGGAACTTCCCTCCTGTGGTCAGGCCAGGCTTTCTGAATTATTTGTTGGAACATGCTTAACTCCTTCTTGGTACCTCAATACAGTTCTTAGTATTTGTGTTCACTTATTGATTAAAGTATCTGAAGACTGGATGCCTTTACAGGTTCAAAACGTTTTGGGAAGCCTGCCGCTGTGCTGCTTACCATTAGAAATCATCGGAGCATTTGAGGTAGGCCTATTCCTAGCTAAAGGCTGTGAGAAGGTGGTGAGCTGGAATAACTAGCCATGCTTGACTTCAGCAGTCTTCTGCAGCATGGTTTTGGGACTATTAAGCCCAAAGAGCTTGCAGTTCTTGTGTTTTATTATGAGATCATCTGGAGCCACTGCATATCTTGTGATTGGAGTGTGACTTTAGGACTTTCCTTAGAGGGCTTCAGATCAACTTTGTGCATTAGTAACATCATAAACCTCTAGAATCTGATCGAGATAAAAATAGAGGGTCATAAGCCCTCAGGAATAAATACACAAGTCAGCAATGTGAAATTCTGATAATGGAGCATGCCAAGACGCACGACAGACTCTGATTGTAAATTAGGCTTATTCCAGTTTAATAGTAAGTATGGTGTTTGTGTACCGTCTAAAGTGTTGAGTCAGTCACGTTTCATGTTGTTTGTTAGCAGTGTTGTGCTAGTTACTGAAAACCAGTAACTAGTTACCATTACTAGTTACTTCATTTCAAAAGTAACTAAGTTACTTTACTGATTACTTACACCAAAAAGTAATGCCTTACTGTGAACAGTAATGGCCCGTCTACACAGCAGCGTTAAAAAAATATTCCAACGCTTCCAACGCTTCTCTGCCCATTGACTTCGAATGGGGTGACGTCACTTTGCCTCGCTTTTCGCCAAACTGCATTGTGGGGAAGCAAAGCGAAGATTTCCAGGATTTTCAGGATTCAAAAGTTGAGCAATGTTCAACTTTTGAAGCT
>NW_011362078.1:0-210 GCF_000735185.1 Notothenia coriiceps
CTCACCTCTCACCTGTCTCTCACCTGACTAACCTCTCTAACCTGTCTCTCACCTGTCTCTAACCTGACTCTCACCTGTCTCTCACCTGACTCTAACCTCTCTCACCTGACTCTAACCTCACTCTAACCTGACTCTCACCTCTATCAACTGTCTCTCACCTGTTTCTAACCTCTCTCACCTCTCACCTGTCTCTCACCTGACTCTAACCTC
>NW_011362079.1:0-4774 GCF_000735185.1 Notothenia coriiceps
CTTTTAATTGAGATGCTCATATTCACACTACAGTATGCCTATGCCTTTTAAACGTATTGTATACCTGTGGTGTTTATTTTAATTATTTTATTATCTTTGCTTTGTAATGCCTGTTGTAAAATGCCATTATATATGTGTTTTTACTGTATTTATCCTAAAAAGTATTTTAATTTGTTTTGTAAAGCACTTTGAATTGTCGCATACAGAAAAGTGCTATATAAATAAACTTGCCTTGCCTTACCTTACAGCCAAACTTGACAGACTCTTCTCTGTCATTGTAGACCGCAAACACCTCATTCCTTCCGTCTACTTGGATCCGAAATGCTTCTCGTTTTGCGCTGTTCCCCCCGTTCAAATGAAATCGCCGCCAATCATATTTCCAGGCTCGCGCCAGTGCCGGGGGAGGGGTTACAAGGCTCACGTCTTGTGCTGCATTCACTTGCACTCGGACATTAGAGATTTTCTCTCATAAATGTCCGATGAGCTACAACTTTTCTTTCAAAACAAAGCTGTCAACTGGGGTGGCAGCTGGGGTGGCAAGGCATTTTTCTGAGGTGGCAGCTGCCACCCCGTGCCACCCCGTAGAACCGCCACTGCATCTGAATAAAGCCAATTAAAACGTACTGATGACAATAGACATGACAGAGATTGCACTTATTGTACCGTTTCACAGAATAAGCTCCAAAACATCATTACAGAGACCTTCCAAATCTGTCATTCTGTCTGCACAGTTTATATGGTCCTGTAAGCATGGCAACGACCACTCCAGATATCACTCCAGATATCACACACACACACACACACACACACACACACACACACACACACACACACACACACACACACACACACACACACACACACACACACACACACACACACACACAGTCAAACACACCAAGAGACTTACAAAACCCAAACTAAAATGTACTTTAAAAAGTCGGTGCGCTAATCTGCAAACAGGGTCCGCAGTTCGACCCTTCCTCCTGCAGTCCACATGTCGAAGTGTCCTTGGCCTGTTACTTAACCCCAAATTGCTTCCCCAGGTATGTCTACGGTACCAATTCAAACTAGTTCTATATCAACACTTACAGAGGACGTATCAGATGCTCACATACTTTTATTGTCCACCGGTATTTCTAGAGAACCCCTTGTTCTTCTCTCTTGAGACCTCTGGTCCTCAGCAATGCACCTGCCAAGTGTGCAGTCAATCGGATGAATGCTTGTCAAAAAACTTGAAAGACAGGCAGAAAGTTCCATTGTAGTAATAAAAATGAAAGATCAGTTTGTTGATCAGCAAGTTTTAGCTTTTATGTTACAAGAATAAAGGGGGGAGGGATAAGAGGTACCTTCTGGTATAATGTTGCACTCTAAGGTGCGTGATTCTATGGCAACCTGACCTTTGTTTACCCCTAATGTTAGGCTCTGCGGCCATATAGCATATTTTTCTGGCAGAATGGCCAGAAAAGGTTGAACTCAAAGTGCTTGGGACACACAAATATAACAGAGCGATCAGAAAGAAGACTTTTTCTCAAGGCGACTGAATGTGACCACATGCACTTTCTTCTCATTGAAAACGGATACAAAAAAATGCTCTCAGAAAACAGCTCTATGAGGACAGAGGACCTTTGGCTTCAGAAAACAATTATACCTTCACATTTTCTTTATTTTATTCCCCCAAATTCTAGGTTCTAGGTCTGTTTGTTTTTCCTCCAGCCACATAGGATCATCTGAGAAGGGTGAAACTAGTGCAGGCACACAATGCAAGTCAAATTGTGTTTTCAGTCACCCTCGTTGGACCTTACTTCTTTCCCTTGGACCTAAACTTAACTCAAATTCATGCCTCAGCCCACACACTAACGCCTCTCATTGTTCTACAAGCATCGAGGTAAACCGCCGCCACCTAGATGCACGTGTACGCATGTCAAAACCCAACACAGACAATTGTAGAGGTTGTGATGTTTTAATCAGCCGTGGGGCCCCTCCCTGGCAGATAAGCGTCTGGTTACGTTTGTGTAAAGAGCGGTAGGGAAGGCAGAGTCACCTCGGCAGATGGCCCTATCAGTGTTGGGTAAACCAGCGGACAGGGCACCCGTGTTTGGCTTAACGGCCTATAAGTAATTCATTGTGTTCACTGAGAGGGAGCATCTGTCGACCCCCAGCCGCACACACACATAAACACACGCACACACACACATGCACACACAGACGAACAGACACACATACACAACGAGTTATGCATAGATGTATGGATAAACATACTTACATGAGAATTCGATCACATGCCCAAATGCAGGTACTCACTTGTAGTGGGCAGTGCAGGTGGCTGGAGGAAAAGGAGAGGCCTTTGTTCCATGTGACCTGGCTGATCAGATAACTGATCTTAGTTAATACTCACTAGGAACTCATTTACCTGCTAGCACAGAGGAAAGCAGACGGAAAGGATTGAAGGTAAGAGAGACGATTGAGGAAGAGGAGGAGGAAGAGGAAGAAATGACACGCAGTTGCAGCTCAACAGGAACAGTCCAAATACTGGATTTACATTTGAACACTAATGGTCAATTTATGTTGTCCGTCACTCTTTATTGTATGAACTCTTGCCCTATCACACCTCCCTTTTATAATATGTCTTCTCAGCCTGTAAACAATGTAACGCCTTAAACAGCAAGTGCGATTATAATAAAGACATGCAGAGGCTATTCCTTTCCAAACAACTTGTATTGCATTTCTTTATTCATAAGCATGGCTCAGGATAACACCTGAAACTAAAAGGAGTCGTAAAAGAACGCTCTGCTGATGAGATAGTTATTTAACAAATTGCTTTTAATTGGAGCCGGAGGCCACACATTTTAACTTGTGGTATTGTGTGGGGAACAAAGTAACCAAGCGAGAGACTTTTAAATGAAAATTGACATGGTACAAAACACAGATCTGTAAACGGAGCCACTTGATGTTTAATTATTGCGGATAAGGCAAAGCATAAAGGAACAAATAATTACAGAGGAAGGTTTTTTTTTGATCGTTTTGCATTTTGAAAATAGAGTAGAAATTATAACAGTTAAGTCAAACTGCAAACAATTCAGTTGAATTCTCAGTATTAAAACCAGGATGCACTTTTTTAATTTTTGTTCAACATTTCAAGATACATTTTAAGATTTAAGTCAAACTTTTGAGAAAATACCAAACTATAGCGTTAGAGCTAGACAAGTTTTTTTTTACTTGATCCATAGATTTTAGGAGGAATCTGGTGATATTCTATATTTTTCTAATCGTCTACAAATAACATGAAAAGACCAAAGCCAACAATAAATACATCATAATTCAGCATATTAATATATTGTAATAATAATATATCTTACAGTAAATGTTTGTTCCTGTTTGAGCAACAATTCATGTCGTCTGTTGTTTTTCCCTACTATGACAGGTCAACATGTCAGCTGTAAAAAGCCTTACTCCCACTGCATACAAATTGATTCAAAACAAACAAGCAATGTTAGTTACTTTAAAAGCAAACTTAATATTCCTAATAATAAAAAATAAAAAATGTAACTGCCAGTGGTGGTGGTTGTCAGCCATTTTCCGCCATTTCTTTGTAGTCGCCAAGTGGGAGATGTTGTAGCTTTAGGAAAAAGGAGCGGACCTGAACCGTTTTCACTTAGCATTTAGCCCACAGACAATGTGGCCTTCATCGCTGAATTTCTATTAAAAAGTATTCATTATGCAAATACTGCTGAACATTGCTGCTCCGTATTTGCACTTTTTAGCCACAAGGAATCTGATTAAGTCTTTTTTTATGTAACTGTAAGGGAATACAGTACCTTTTTTTGTATCATGAATTCCGTTAAATGTAATCTGTTGCTCCCCAAGCCTGCTCATAAACAATATGCTCTTATTTCCTAATGTTAAAGGGGCCCTTTTGTGATTTTGGGGGGGTTTCCTTTTTCTGTAGTGTGTTATATTCATTAAAAAGATGACTTTCAATAAATGATTTTGTCAATAGATTAAACAACATTTTATTAAGTTAGTTGAAAGCAATGATATTTAGTTGACCTCTCCCCTAGCTAACTGCCTACCCAATACTAACTATCTTGTCCCACCCTAGTCTTCATGCATGCCACGACAGGTGTTTTAAACACTTACCCAATGACCCGGTAAAGCCCCAGCAAAGCTGTTACTCACCAAGTCAGCCACGGACGTGTTCCCATGACAAAAAAATGTCGAATCATGTTTATGCACAAAAATAACAAGCAAAAACAACAAACCAACAATCTCCCCTAAAGGAGATGTTGCTTAAAGTGGACCTATCATGCTATATTTGAATAATATAGTGTAGGACCATACCTATATACAGTAAGGCATATTTATACTTTTTATTTTTCAAAATACCAAACAGATCATGCATTTTAGCCATTCCTCATTTCGCTCAATTTAACATTGTCTTTTCATGGGCTGATTCTGTGAGAACAGCACAATCTACAGCCCTGGCATATGTACTACAGCGTCTCCAGCGCTTTCGAACGGCAATGTCCGTGGCTGTCTCGTCCTGATTGGTGGAGTTGGCCCAATAGCCGTAGCGCCACTTCTGTGACGTCATAGAAGTGTTAAAATCTGGATCAGTCTGTATCAGATCCGTTGCAGCCCCTTTTTAAGAGATGTGGGTATGGAGGAAAATAGAGAGGGTTGTGTTTTCTGACACTTGGTGAGTTCCCTGGAACACCGGGGACACATATTCATGTATAAAAGACGTACAAAAGTGCATTTTGCATGATAGGTC
>NW_011362080.1:0-1885 GCF_000735185.1 Notothenia coriiceps
GGGCGGCGGCGGCGGCGGGGGGTGTGTGTGTCTACAGAAGGTCCAGTTGTGATAGACACGGTTCGCCACTGACTAAACTAGAAACTAGAAAACAGAATTACTTATCAGGTCAAAAGGTCAAAGGTTTGAATAAACCATTTATTACCTTTGACAATGTTTTGTTTTAGTGTTAACTCAGTCTTTTAAATGTTTTGATGCCGACTGAACCTAATGGCTTCCCTCGTGCTGTTTGTCAGCACCACCTCTACAGTCGTCCTTCATCCCAGCTGTCTGAACTGGAAGCTGTGCTCTCTGAGTGCTGACTCAGTTGGCTGAACAGCATCCATCCTCTGAAACTCAATGGGACGTAACTTGCTTTAAGATGGTTCTGTAATAGTGTTCCCAACCTAAATGATGGCACACAGTCCATCTGTAGACAGGTTGGCACCACATTAGCAAACCACCAAATCCCTTCCGCAAATGATGTTTATAGACATGACGACTGATGTATAATGCAATGGCAATCTCTTTAAAGACAGCTACTAGCCCATATACTTTATTCATAGGCGTATGAGTGTGCATTAGTGCTTTTGCATCACAGCATCTCTAACATGATCGACAACACTCCGCTGCATTGGCACTGCCAGCTGATCCCTGCTGGCTCAATTATTTCTCTACAGCACTGTGCTTGATGCATAACTTGCTACTGTGCCAGAGGGTTCTGTTTTTTAATTGTGTTGGAAATACCACTGTAGAATCCCCACCATGAATACAGAAGTAAGATCACAGGGACTGCTGTTTGTTTTATAGATGGACGCTTTCAAGTTTCTCGATCATTCTGGTGATTCTGTTTAGGGATAAACATTTGTGATAAAGGAAATACTGCACTGCAAACAGATCAGACTTAATCTCCCCAAAGTTGCTTGTTGTTATTCAGAGATGAAAAAGCCATGATTAGCATGACTGTGTTTTTTTTCCCCAGTGAATTCACGTCATTTTAGATCATAATAATAAATAATAATAATAAATAATAATAACTTTATTTATATAGCACCTTTCATACAGGGGATTGCAGTTCAAAGTGCTTTACATATGTAAGAATTAAGAAATACAATCAGTGTAAAACAAGCAGCAAGAGCAAAGCATAAAGTGGGATAAAATAATAAAAAATAAAAACATGGAGAATAAAACATAGAGAAATAGTGCAATGTCAATCACAGAGAATAGTGCAGTATAATAGTGTAAAATCAGTAAAATGCTTTGGTAAAGAGCCTTTTAAAAATGCCTAACGTATTGGCTTCCCTAATATTGTTGGTTAACGTGTTCCACAGTTTTGGGGCGTAGTGACCTCTAATAGACCTGCATCTGATGATCACAGTGTTCTGGCGGGTGTGTAGTTTATTAGAGAGTCAGCAATGTGGCTGGGGCCTTGTCCATTTAGAGCTTTGTATGTGAGGAGAAGCACCTTAAAATCAATTCTAAAAGTTACAGGAAGGCAGTGTAGAGTAGCTAAGACAGGACTAATGTGTTCCCTCCTTTTGGTATTCGTTAGTAGTCTAGCTGCAGAGTTTTGAACGAGCTAGTGTTCCATGCTTTCTTGGGGAGACCAGTGAATAGATAGTTATAGATGGTCGTATAACGTATAACCGTCTATTCAGTTTGCAACATAAGACTTTGATTTCCTTGTCTATTAGTCTCATTTACTACACATTGAAAAGTGCTATGTTCTGTAGTCGCCCCACAGGCTCAGCAGACACTAGGCTAACAGGTGAAAACCCCCCGCAATCCAGATTTTTTTTTTTCCAATACATTTCAGTAATTACACAGCAAAATCGTAAGTGTTAATTTAACTCTTATAGAGTTAAAATCAACACTTACTTGGTGTTTATATAATCCTCACCAATTG
>NW_011362081.1:0-7489 GCF_000735185.1 Notothenia coriiceps
AAATCACAGCAAGACTACAGCTGAAAACTGATACATTCAAAGAAAAAAAAAATGGTCCCCATTAATACAAGCAACACCAGAACTCTAGCAGCACCTCTTTACTTATTTATTTATTTTTACTGCACTTGTACTTGTTTCACCTGGATGGTAAAGCACTGGCTCTTACTATCATAATGGTTCAGGTATTGTGCGATCATGTTTCCGATGAGGGGGAGCAGGGCTGCACGATACATCGTGTCGTGACGATAATCACGGTATGCGCATGCGTGATATTCACATCGCAGGATGTGACGATTTTTTTTTCTTCTTCATTTTATTTTTATTTTTTAGGACTTTAGCGATATTAAGTAGGCAAATTAACTCAAACACGTCATGTTACAATTATTTTGCTGCTTGCTACAAAAGGAAAACTTGTGCGGCTCTCATGTCAGGGGTACTTGAGTGAGTGACATGCAGGCTCTGCATGCACAGCAAACCACCAATCACAATCAAATCTCCAAAGCAAACGGACCCGGAGATTAAAGGTAAAAACACTGAATAAAGTAGTTTCATGTGTTTCTCCAGGGCAGTTTGGCGCTGCTAACCGAGCTAGCTCAGCTTGTTGCTCTGATAACTTAAGATCCAGATGTCCGTGACTAATATCCTTCATCCGGTTAAATATAGTTAAAAAAATACCAATTGTATAGCATTAAACTTCAAGATGGTTTGCGGGGGAAAAAACGGTATTTTCTTCAATTCCTGTATGTTTTCATATCGCAATATATATCGCAGGGGGGGGGGGAAATCGCAATGTCAGTTTTTTCCAATATCGTGCAGCCCTAAGGGGGAGTGATAATGTCTGTAATATGTTGATAATGTTTGCACAATATGGAAATTGATATCAAGAAACTGTTTGTCCTTTTGGTGCCCAAGGAGGGCATGAATGATTAAACCTGATGTAGAACAGCTGTAGTTATGTAAGCATCTCCATGTATGTTCTATTGATGTTATGTATGAAAAATAAATAAAAAGTTAAACAAAACAAAAAAACAGTGTAAGTTTAAAGTTTCAAATGATCTTAGACTCCAGCACTGTGAGCCTCCTTTATTTCATATCTGGAGATACGAATGGCGCTCTGTATACCAACAAGCCTCCCCTGGGTCCACAAAGAAACCCTCTGACCCGTAGTGTGAAGTCCAACTTCTGGCTGAGGTTAAAACTGTCCACCAAAGATCTTTTGACCTTGGAAGGTTAGATCCTTAATGAACATCTCCTTTTGTATAATGTCTTCATAACCGTGACCGTGATGAAAACTGCAGAATGGAGCGCTGCCATGGCAAACAGTATGTCTCTGTTGTCCACTGTACCAGAGAGCTCTGGTGTTTCCTTTAGAAATTGAGCACAAGGCTTCATTCGTGACTACTTTGCTGCTCAGGTCAAACTTTTGACGGGTTTCTCTTCGCCTTAGTTTCCACAGTTGCTTAAAATACACAGTTAGAAAATGTCTTAGCTTACACTTAAAAATTGAATTTTACGCAAAAAATCAGCTGGAGCAACCTGTGAGTGTGTCCTCACTTCTTATCACTCAACCAGGAAGTTCTCTGGGGTATTTTTACCTGAAATTATTCTAACGTGTCCATTTGCCAACAACAGAAACCTCCCACTCACCCCAGAAAGAACTCTGTGTCGTTCATCCACTGGTTGATGAAGTGGGCAGTAATGGGCTGGGGGTTGTGCTGGAAGTGCATATTGTCCAGAGTGTGGATGAGCAGAGCTGGGTTATAGTACAGAGCAGCAATGGCTACCTGCAGGCACATGGTCCTCAGCTCACTGGACTTCACCCCCCGCATCAAACGTTCCAGAACTACCTCCACAAACAGAGGGATGCACTGCAAGCAGGGAAAACAGAGGAATGAGGGAGGGGTTACTCTACAGCTAAATCTTTGGTGGGTCAATCCATAAGGAGTACTTGTATTCTACAATTTAAGGCTAACCCAGCTGGTAAGCAACAGTCTCATTTTATCATCTTACTCTCTGAAGGATAACAAGTAAGGGGCCATTTCCCAAAATGTTGAACCACTGCTTTAACATGGTAATTGTAGGACAGAACATGTTTTTGTTCAATTGCGTGCAGGAATTTTTGTTGACAGGTATGATGATAGACTGTAAAAACACTGGTTCCAGTACACCTAATGTATTGAATGTACCATAGTTGTTTGTAAAACCAAATGTTTGGTGAGTGATTTGAAAGGAATGTATTGCGCTCAGTCAGACCTGGTCAATGCCTCTTCCTCTGCACTGCAAGATGATGACCTCCAAAAGTTTGGCAGCGTGACACTCTGCATCCTCCCCTGCATCTATGGTTAACACCTATAATATGACAATGGTAGAGTAAGAATAACACAGGATCATGTTCACATGATATGGACTAGTGGACAGCAGGTAAGGACAGTTATAGCCTGACCTTTTTGCACATGCTGTAGATGACTTCTAAGTGCTTAGGGTTCGACAGGAGCATATCTGTATCCACGGTAACATAGTTGTGCAAAAGAGGCATCATATCTGTAACAAAAACACAGAGCACCTTTAACATTACCACCATTACTTTAGGGTTGATGCATCGACAAACAGCAACATTTATTTTAAAACGTGGATTAAGTATTACGGTTTCATTTTTTTATAACACTTTGAAACTCAGAGGAAATGAATTTACAAGGACAAATATTTGGGAGAATGCAAATATCTATATGTAATAGAGCAAAGCAACTACAATGTAGGGTGTTACAACGTCTTCAGATATCGCCTCAACTCAGGAATAACATGGACCCAAAGAAATCAGCTTTATGTATGACGTGCATTACAGAAGTGGGTTGTTTTTTTCATGCTATATGGACCTGTGTGCATATTCAAGATTTCTGGGGGAAAGTTGTTTCAAAGTATAATTAGATTTTTCATAAAGAACGGATACAAATGTAAAACTTGAGTATATTGGATGATACATAATTTATGCACAATTTATAGTAAAGATATTTTCCCCAAAAATATTTTAAAAACTCAGATGAAAACAAAGTGGTTACTAACATGAGAATGCAAAAAGCAGCACAACAGTAAACCTACTGTAGTCCTATTTGTACCATACCTTTACATTACAACCCACCAAAGGATGGCATCTTCTACTGAAAGCGTTTAAGTGTTCACATACCTGTGAAGTAGTCAAAGCAGTCGTGCTGGAAAACCTCATACAGTACGCCAAGTAGCTGCCACATCTGAGGGGAGACGCTCTGACAGGTGAGGCCGAACGCCAGGGACAAGATCTCCTCGTAGAACTCTGCACAGTTCAGGGATACTGTTAATCACTCTCTCTCTCAAGTATGTATACTAATTCACAACATGGACTGTATAACTTCCCCTGGAGGGGGGATCTCTAAGTGTAATGATAGGTGTTTGTATATGTGCTCAACGTGTCCTGAGTGACATGAACATGGAGCCGTACACACAGCTGAAGCTGGAACGTTTTTGAAAACCACAATGAGATGTTCACTTGTGGGAAATGTGTGAAAAGCATGGAGGTGTCTTGCTTATGGGAGGCATGGTTAAGAGTAAAGTGCTTATTTATAATAAATTAATTTAGCCATGGAATGCCCTCAGACGTACTCAATAACAACAACATACACCGATCAGCCATAACATTATGACCATCTGCCTATTATTGTGTAGGACCCCCTTTTGGGTCCAGAACAGCCCTGACCCGTGGAGGCATGGACTCCACTAGACTAGACCTCTGAAGGTGTGCGGTGGTGTCTGGCACCAAGACGTTAGCAGCAGATCCTTTAAGTCCTGAAAGTTGCGAGGTGGGGCCTCCATGGGTCGGACTTGTTTATCCAGCACACCCCACAGATGCTCGATTGCATTGAGATCTGGGGAATTTGGAGGCCAAGTTAACACCTTGAAATTAGTGGTTTTGTCACATTTTTGTCAGTGTGGCAGGACGCATTATCCTGCTGAAAGAGGCCACTGCCATTAGGGAATACAGTCTCCATGAAGAGATGCATGGCCCCTGACAGGTCTGAAGCTACGCAGCCCAATATACAACAAACTGCTCTGTATTTTCTGACACCTTTCTAACAGAACCAGCAATAATTGTTTCAGTAATTTGAGCAACAGTAGGTCTTCTGTTGGATCGGACCACACAGGCCAGCCTCTGCTCTCCACGCCCATCAAGGAGCCTTGGTCACCCATGACCCTGTCGTCGGTTTGGTAGGTCAACATCAACTTTCAGGACCTAGCCTAACCTATCCCACCCACTGACAGGTGCTATTGAACGAGATCTATGCTCTTCACTTCACCTGTTCAGTGGTCAATATAATGTGGCTGATCGGTGTATAGCCTTACGGTGTTTAGAATCAAACAATACATTTATTTATCAGACTCATTATTTATTGTATACAATCTGAACCAACAGTCAATCTGTACAGACCCATGTTCGAGTAGTATACTGAGAAAGCTAGCTAAGAGCATCCTATAATGCCCTTTGGCTGCCTTCTGTCCCATTTACCATGACTCTGTCTCCTGGAACCCTTCCATCTGTTCATTTCCCTGTTTCTCCTGATCTTTATGGCTCAGCTATAAACTGCACTAGTAAAACCAAACCCACTCTATAAAGTTTTGAAATGTAAAAGAAGAGAATCACCAAACACTATTCTCTGTGAACTATGTTGTGAAGGAGATCAGTTGGGGGAACATTACTATTTCTAAATCCGACAACGGCGCTTTGGATGAAAGCCACACAAGAACAAACGTTTCAATGCCAGGTTGCCATGGGGGCAGCAGAACGCCAAGAAGGAACAGCCCCGATACCATGATTATGAGTACCGCTTATGTACACACCGAGGCGCCTAGTGCAAACAACACCGTGCCATACCTATGATGGGGCTTTTGCAAGACCGCAGCCGATCACCTGGCAAACACAGATCCCCCTCCAGCTGCTGAGTGATCTGAGAAGAAAATATATAAAAAACAGGTATCAAATATCACATACAAGAGCAAACAGTTCAAGTTTCTATGTGTGTGGCATGGTTAGACCTCCTTGTGGTCCTCCATGACGGTCCATGAGTGAGATTGTGCGATGGTGCTGAGATGGCCAACGCCATGACGGGTCCTTGTCCTCGTTCTCCTCATATCTCCTCACTTTGTAGGACCCTGGTGAAGATATCTGCCTGCCACATGACACATGCAAACACAGTAGTTACACACACTGCGAACAAAGTCACAATATGTCTTTAGCTGTGACGGATGTAAGAAAGAGATCAAGCACCACAAGGCAGAGCATTGAACCCAATATTCGTACATGGCAAAGTATGTAGACAACATGCACACAAGCAGGTCAGTGAAATATCCCTTTATGAACTGAGACCGATACGGGACATGACCAGTGCGATTGGAGGCGGGCATAAGGGTAAAGAATGATTGGCGCATGTTCTTATCGTATGAGCCTCATGGATGTGGAAGATCCAGGAAAAGGAGGGAGGTTGTGTTCTTAAGAGTCCAGCGCTGTTTTGGACTTCATGCACACAGACAACTCTAATAGTGTCTGCAACACTGAATCCAGTTCTTTTATACATCCATGGTACATATCACATGCATCTAAAAGTTTTCAGGGATCAAAATGGAAGACTATTGTAATACTACTATCTATTGCGCGTTGAAGGGAATGCCACCCCTCTGGTTCCCCCCTCGTTTGAGGACCAGTTTCCATTCTTCTTGCTGCCAGCAGAGTGGGCGCAATGCAGTGCCTGCATGAAACAGTTCTGTGGGCGTTCCTTTGTTGTAGCCATTGTTAGCACTGGTGAGCAACCTGCTATGTGCGAACTCATCCATACTCATAAAGAGACATGTAGGCATACATCAATATAGATATGCTCGAAATTACATATAAAGTACCTTATGAATTGTCCCTTGGTAAAATGATAGAACGTGATTGTGTGTCCCTACCAGGGTTCTGTGTCATTCACAGCAATGGCAGGCCACCTCCTGGTTGTACATCGCAGATCATCTTCTGAATGACATGGTCAGGTCCGTCATTCTCCGTCTCTTTGACCACGTGCAGGCAGCTCCCTGTGCATGACGGGCCTGATGTGGGCCTGATGTGATCTTGGGCTGCACACATAACACAAAGCAGTGGTTGCAAGAGGCCTCTTAAAGAGCAACTTCCCAGGTTAAAGACACCTTGAATAAATGTGTAGGAAAATGGATGAATCACTAGATTTTCAAAAAAATATACAAAAATATACACTCAGTGACATCTGGCGCGTTTTTTGTAAGAAATGTTCACTTTCCGCATAAAAACAGCCTCGGCACGTGACCTCCGCGTGTGACGTAACACGGGGGACACAAGGGGGAGAGCGGCCGGTTAACGTTATTAATAAACTGGATCCCAATGCTAGTTTCGACACAGAAGACAGCAGAAGCAAGTTGAACATGAATATTCCGAATGCATAGACGACCACAACCCTTATAATTAGTGAGCCTGCTAGGCCGTCCAAGAGCCAGCGAGCAGCCAGGATTAGAAGAAATAACGGCCACCGGAGAGAAATTGAGCTGTGGTGTGAGGAGAACCAGTGGAGAACTGGGCAGGCTATCTGGTGATGACGCGTTAGCTACAGAAATAGCTAACGTCACTCACCACATTGTGTAAAGTTAGCTATCATAATATCAGGACTATAACTAAAGTACGCATTGATAATATAACGTAACGTTGCCTGGCAGGACTGTTGATCACTGATCCATAACAGAAACTAATGCGCAGGTATCAGTCTGTATCTCGCGTTACCTATGCAACGTCCACAAGTATCGGTGCTGTGTACGGAGGGAGACGCGAGATACGGTGATATTGACGATCTGCGGAGAAAGCTTGTGGAAGCCTCCGTTGATATGTCGTTGTAATGGCTTGATGGAAAGCAGTGTGTAGTCGGGGAGGGTGCACGAGCTGAATGCAGTCAGGTGAGTGGAGGTTGAGCCGGGAGCCCAGGAGTGACAGCCACCACGCACGACACAGAACAACACAGACAGGGGAAACAACAAACAGAAAGGAGAGCGGCTGGGAAGCAGTACAGCCACCACAAGCGTTAACCTAATGGCAACTCCACACTACGACTTACGGTGCGTGTACCGGAGGGGGGAGAGACAGAGAGCAGCGAAGGGGGGGGGGAGAGAGAAGTACGTAATTTTCGGACTTAATAAGCCGCGGCACTTTTTCCCCTATTTTTCGACGCTGCGGCTTATATAACGGTGCATCTAATCTATGGATTCTCTTACAGCTAAACCGGCCAACACCTTTTTAAAAAAAATCCCCCTAATGGGGGGGGGGGGCTTATGGCCGGTCCGCGGACACCCCAACTTCTAAGCGGCGGTTCCAGCAGAAAGCTGGGGCGGAAAAAGTGGAGACAGGTAGCGCGCAAAGTAAAAAGTGGAACCGAAGAGTGGGTGCGCCGCTGCTGCGGCTTATAGTCAG